>NW_007198480.1:0-739 GCF_000164805.1 Carlito syrichta | reverse complement strand
CTCTCCTGAAGAGGGGGGTACACCTAGCTTCGTGATGGTGGCTGTGATTGAAGGGGGAGGTCACGCCCAATGCAGTGTTTGTTTGCCATCAACCCAGAAAATCCCTAGGTCTATATAAATGTGACTGGGATCCAAATTCATTTCTTAATTAATACCAAGGCTAAGTTTTTAGCCCTTGTGCTCATACTGAACTTCTTACTCCTAAAACCTGCTCTCTAGTGGAATTAAAGGTGTTACCAAAGTTAAATGTTTCACCTAACAGTTACTAAAAGGTGAATTCAAATTATAACTGTAAAAGGTTATCTATAAATAAATAAAAAGGGAAAGCAAAAAGCAAAGAAAAAATATAGAGTGTTGTTAGTATACAAATAAGGTTTTAGTAAGAAAACAAAGAACAAATATAAGAAAAAGGATATTTTTATCTAAGAGGAAGTCTTATATGGTAAATTTCTGTCCTATAACAAAGTAAATAGTTATCTAAGAATTTTTTTAAAAAGGGGTTAAAGAACAAAAATAAAATAATATGTGTGCCAAAATGGCATAAAAAAAGCTTATGAAAAAAATATATACAGAAAAAATCTATAAAAAATCTAGGCATAATAAAGTCATTTCTGGATGCAAGTCTCCAAACATTTTTGGATTTCTCTTCAAATTTTATATAAAATTTACTTGAGTGCCTAGTTCAAATTATAGTCTAAAACAATCTGTCAGGCTACCATTATAGTCCGGAAAAACAAAT
>NW_007198479.1:0-3730 GCF_000164805.1 Carlito syrichta | reverse complement strand
TCCCAGCGGTAGCAAGGGGACCTGCTGGCTCAGTGCTCCCTCCTGGCTTGAAGGCTGCACTCCTGAAATGGATCCAGCTCTCCAGGGAGCAGCCTAGGGTGTGTGTACCCATCTGTGTCCAGGGATCCTGGGGTTTTCCACTCCCCACCCAGCATCGCTCAGGGAGATGCAGATGACCTGTTAGGCTAGTACGTGTGTCCCCACGTAGGCTGCATGTGGGCCACTGTGCACCAGAGAAGGGAGTTGTGGGGATTGTGTGAAGGGGACACCTCAATAGCATCTGCTACAGTGGAGGACAAAAGTCTATGGTTATACTCTGTGGAGCTGCTTTATTTATTTAAATACATAAATTAAATTAATAAATAAATGACACACACATATGGTTATCAGTGCCAAGCTGACCTTCCGTCCTTCTGTCCCCAGTGTTCAAGGCCTCGTGCATTTTCACCCTCCCAGCGCCTCGGACCCAGAACCCAGGGTCTCCCACATTCTCGCCTTCCCGATGCCCTGTGCCCAGTGCCCCAGGCTTCTAGCATTTTCTCACTGCCAGCGCCAAGGGTCTAGCGCCTCAGACCTCGTGTATTTTCACCCTCCTGGTGCCTGGGGCACAGTGACCAAGCCCTGCACATTTTCACCCTCCTGGCGCTCCTGGCCCAGTACCCCGTCACGCATTTTCATCCTCCTGGCGCCCTGGGTCGAATGCCCCGAGCCTCAGGTCTTTTCGCCCTCCTGTCATCCAAGGCCCAGCGACCGGCCCAGCTCAAGTATTTTTCGCCCTTTTGGCACCCTAGGCCCAGTGCCTCCGGCCTCATGCAATTTTGCCCTCGGGGCACCCTGGGCCCGTGCCCTGAGCCTAGCACCCCAGGGCTCACTCATTTTCACCTTCCAGTGCCCCGGGCCCAGCACCTGAAGCCTCGTGAATTTTCATACTCACAGCATCCCGGGCCCAGCGCCCTGGGCCTCGTGCATTTTCACCCTCCCAGCACCCCGGGGCCCAGCTCCGCACTGCAGGACTTGAGCATTTTCGCCCTTCCAGCACCCCAGGTCCCCCACCTCTCCCACTTTCACTCTCCTGGTGCCCCGGGCCCAGCACCCATGCTTTGGGCATTTTTACCCTTTGGGTGCCCGGGGTCCAGCGCCCCAGGCTTTGCGAATTTTTGCTCTCCCAGCGCCCTGGACCCAAAGCCCCAGGCCTCGCGAATTTTCACCCTCCCACCATCCCGGACCCCACACCCTGGCTTCACACATTTTTGCCCTGCCGGTGCTTCAGGCCCAGCGCCCGGAGCCCCACGCATTTTCTCCCTCCTGGCTCCCCAGGCCCAGTGCCTGGGACTTGGCCTTTTCACCCTCCCATTGCCCTGGGCCCAGCAGTCTGGGCCTCACACATTTTCATCCTTCTGGCACCCTGGCCCATTGCCCCAGGCCTCGTGCATTTTCATCCTCGTGGCAGCCCACGCCCAGCACCCCAGGCCTCTTGCACTTTCGCCCTACCAGCGCCCTAGGCCCAGCCCCCCCATGCATTTTCACCCTCCCTGGGCCTGGAGACCCGGCCCTTGCACATTTTTCCCCTCACTGTGCCCCAGGCACAGCGCTTCTGACCTCACACATTTTTGCCCTCCAGGCACCCCATGCCCAGTGCCTCAGGCCTTGTGCATTTTCATCCCTCCAGCTCCCCAGGCCCAGTATTACAGGCCCGCATTTTTGCCCATCTGGCATCCCCGGCCCAGCACCCTGGGCCTCATGCATTTTTGCCCTCCTGATTCCCCGGGTCCAGTGCCCCAGACCTCATGCATTTTCACCCTCCCGGGACCCTGGGCCAGGTGCCACGGGTCTCCCGCACTTTTGCCCTCCTGGCACCCTGGGCTAAGTGCCCTGGACCTCACTCATTTTCCCCTTCCTGGCTTCCTGGGCCCAGCACCCTGGGCATCATGCATTTTCGCCCTCTCAGTGCCCCAGGCCCAGCACCCTGGACCTCATGCATTTTCTCCCTCCTGGCACCCTGGGCCCAGTGCCCTGGGTCTCGTCCATTTTTGCCCCCCCACCCCAGGCCTAGCACCTTTGACCTCGTGCATTTTTGCCCTCCCAACACCCTGGGCCGAGCGTCCCAGGCCTCGTGAATTTTCACCCTCCCAGCACCCAGGGCTCTCTCCTTGAGCTGGGACAGTCATTTTCTCCTGCCCTCAGACATTGAAGCTACTACTTCTTGGACCGTTGGACATTGAGACATGCACCAACACCTCACCCTTGCCCCCTTGTAAGTACCTCACCTTCAATCTCTGAATAAGAATTGCACCATTAGCTGCTTAGGTTCTCAGGCCTTCAGACTCATACTGAGTTGCACCACTGGCCTTTCCCGGTTCTTCACCTGGTTTATATCATGGGACTTCTCAGCCTCCGTAATGGCATGAGTCATTCTTGTAATAAATCCTCTAATATATATGTACATATGTCCTATTGGTACTGTTTCTCTGGAGAACCCTCACTCATTCTGATTTAGTACCAAGAGTGACTCTAGAACAGAATTTCTTTTTGAGTTGAAGTCTCACTCTGTCACCCAGACTGGAGTGCAGTGGCACACTCCCAGCCACCACAGCCTCCACCTGCTGGGCTCCAATGATCCTTCTGCCTCAGCCTTCCAACTAGCTGGAACTACAGGCGTGTGTTACCACGTCCGGCTAATTTTTTGCTTAATTGTAGAGATGAGGTATCGCCAAGTTGCCCAGACAGGCCTCGAGCCCGCGGGCTCAGGCTCCCAAAGACGGGATTACAGACCGAACATCTCAGCCTCCCAAAGCATGGCATTACAAGCTGAGCCACTGAGCCTGACTAGAACAGAATTTTAAGGATGAGTTTTTTTCTGAATTGGACATGGAGTTTCTGGAAAGAGTTTTCTCATCAGATTATATTTAAAAAATGCAAAAAGAGCACTTATAATTTATGGAGTAAACTGTTTTTAGAGATATATAAAATGGTTACATTAGATATTCTTAACCAATCCACTTATGAAAAGCAAAGAGCTAAGTGATTTTTAGTAGAATATTTTCAAGTATTTTTGGAAAACTAAGTAATGCAGTGATATAGGTTGGTTGCTTCTAATGTCACTGGTCAAAATGGTGAGAGAAAGAATTAGCAGAGGAATCAAATTCCCAGATCAAGGACTGAAATTGTTGATAATCAAAATCTTGACCTAATCCTGCAATTGACCTCATTACAATAAAAGTTGAACTCCCAGCCTTGCATGATTGGAAAAAAATGAAATTGCACAAGTTGGAATGGGGATGTATGAGAAGATACTGATGAAGCTGGGGATGTTAAACCCCTAATTTCTCATGAGTCTTCTTTGACATTGGAAGAGGCCTCTCTACCCAGTGGTAATAGCCTCTCCACCTCAAATAAAAGTGGTCTCTTCTACCCCAGAAGGTGGACTTCCTACCCCTAATGGCAGTGACTGCTTACCCCCAATGGCAGGCACCCACTACAGTGGTATCCCCCTTTTATCTCCATCTGAGGGAATTAACCCTGTCGCCCAAAGAAACAGTCATAGCCTCCCCTGAAGCAGTTATCATGCAAAGCACTGCTAATTTTCCACGGGATCCACCACCACTATAACCCTGTTTCCAGATGCACAAAGAGACTTAAGTTCCAGCAGGCTCCTAAAGGAGATATTCAAAGTGTGACCCAGAGGGATCATACTACACTACAAAAAACTCCATGAGTTTCTAAATTATAT
>NW_007198478.1:0-1272 GCF_000164805.1 Carlito syrichta | reverse complement strand
AAAGCAAAGAGCTAAGTGACTTTTAGTAGAATATTTTCAAGTATTTTTGGAAAACTAAGTAATGCAGTGATATAGGTTGGTTGCTTCTAATGTCACTGGTCAAAATGGTGAGAGAAAGAATTAGCAGAGGAATCAAATTCCCAGATCAAGGACTGAAATTGTTGATAATCAAAATCTTGACCTAATCCTGCAATTGACCTCATTACAATAAAAGTTGAACTCCCAGCCTTGCATGATTGGAAAAAAATGAAATTGCACAAGTTGGAATGGGGATGTATGAGAAGATACTGATGAAGCTGGGGATGTTAAACCCCTAATTTCTCATGAGTCTTCTTTGACATTGGAAGAGGCCTCTCTACCCAGTGGTAATAGCCTCTCCACCTCAAATAAAAGTGGTCTCTTCTACCCCAGAAGGTGGACTTCCTACCCCTAATGGCAGTGACTGCTTACCCCCAATGGCAGGCACCCACTAAAGTGGTATCCCCCTTTTATCTCCATCTGAGGGAATTAACCCTGTCGCCCAAAGAAACAGTCATAGCCTCCCCTGAAGCAGTTATCATGCAAAGCACTGCTAATTTTCCACGGGATCCACCACCACTATAACCCTGTTTCCAGATGCACAAAGAGACTTAAGTTCCAGCAGGCTCCTAAAGGAGATATTCAAAGTGTGACCCAGAGGGATCATACTACACTACAAAAAAACTCCATGAGTTTCTAAATTATATAGGCAGAAAGTGGAGGAACATGTCTGGGAATTGATATTAAGGTTGTGGGATAATGATGGAAGGAACTTAAACTTGGGTAAGTCTGAATTTATTGATATGGGTCCACAAAGCAGAGATTCTACATTAATGTTACAGTTCAAGGAGTTAGGAGGGGCACTGACATTTTAGTTGGTTGACTGAAACATGGTTCAAAAGATGGTCCACAGTGAGTAAATTGGAAATATCAATTATTCTTAGTTTAATGTAGAAAAAAATAATTCAAATGATTAGGAAGACTAGAATGCTAGGGTGAATCTGTCATTTAAGACTTATTCACCTTCACTGAGAGAATCCAGAAGATAAACACTTCACCAATATTTTGAGAAATAAATTTTTGAGGAGAGCTCTAACATCTTTGAAAAGCTTTGTGATTGCTCTTCTCTGTAGTGTAACCTCAGTCAATCATATGGAAAACCTAAATGCAGTGCAGTGATTGTAGCATAAGGTGGCAAGGGCCAAAGGCTGTCACTCAATTATTTGCAAGTCATTGTGTGTGTAGTTACCTTAT
>NW_007198477.1:0-806 GCF_000164805.1 Carlito syrichta | reverse complement strand
CTCCCCTGAGCAGTTATCATGCAAAGCACTGCTAATTTTCCACGGGATCCACCACCACTATAACCCTGTTTCCAGATGCACAAAGAGACTTAAGTTCCAGCAGGCTCCTAAAGGAGATATTCAAAGTGTGACCCAGAGGGATCATACTACACTACAAAAAAACTCCATGAGTTTCTAAATTATATAGGCAGAAAGTGGAGGAACATGTCTGGGAATTGATATTAAGGTTGTGGGATAATGATGGAAGGAACTTAAACTTGGGTAAGTCTGAATTTATTGATATGGGTCCACAAAGCAGAGATTCTACATTAATGTTACAGTTCAAGGAGTTAGGAGGGGCACTGACATTTTAGTTGGTTGACTGAAACATGGTTCAAAAGATGGTCCACAGTGAGTAAATTGGAAATATCAATTATTCTTAGTTTAATGTAGAAAAAAATAATTCAAATGATTAGGAAGACTAGAATGCTAGGGTGAATCTGTCATTTAAGACTTATTCACCTTCACTGAGAGAATCCAGAAGATAAACACTTCACCAATATTTTGAGAAATAAATTTTTGAGGAGAGCTCTAACATCTTTGAAAAGCTTTGTGATTGCTCTTCTCTGTAGTGGTAACCTCAGTCAATCATATGGAAAACCTAAATGCAGTGGCAGTGATTGGAGCATAATGTGGCAAGGGCCAAAGGCTGTCACTCAATTAATTGCCAAGTCATTGTGTGTGTAGTTACCTTAATGGACAGCAGAGTCAGACCAGCAGTCACAGTAGTCTGACTCCTGCAGACCTATGGCATAAATCATTGTGTT
>NW_007198476.1:0-761 GCF_000164805.1 Carlito syrichta | reverse complement strand
CGAGAGGTCATGAACACATTTTCTGAAAAACGAAATAATTAAGAAGAGTGTCCAGAGGAGGAAGGCCCAATAGTCCAATGGGAAGAAGTCCAATTGCTGTGCACAGTCCCTTGGAGGTCTTACAGTGGGTGGAAGGAAAACAAACAAACAAACAAACAGATGATTCCCTTCCCTCCACCCCTATGAGGAGAACCAGGCATGTAGCTGCTTTCTGGGAGACCAGAGACCCATGCTCTGAAGAAGCTGAGAGGGAGAGGCTTTGGGAGCAGGAAAACCAGGCCCAGGGCAAGAACAGAAGGATACACAAGGTCAAAGGCATTGAATCTAATATGTCTGGGCTCCAGACTCAAGCGAAACTGATTGAACTGGAAAGCCACCCTCGTGGAGAAAGAGTAGAACATTCTCCTTGGGCAGTAATGCTGGACCCCCTCAGCGTGGTTGGCTTGCTGCCTGACCATCCAGGAATGAAGGCCGTGGCTCACCACACACGCACACATCCTTATGTCTCCTAGGCAGCTCTTTAAAGGAACAACAACTTACGGAGGTGACAGTCCCATGAAACGTACCGGGTTTTTTTTTTCCTAGCAAAATGTAGTATTGTTTATTTACTCATGCTTTCTTATTGAGTATTTGTTATTTCCAGCTTTTTCCTCCTACTGATAACAAAGTATTGAACATCTTTTTATGTGGTATGTTAGCCATATTTTAGATTATTTTCTTAGGGTTGATTACTATAGAAATGAGTAATGAGGTTGGGGGTG
>NW_007198475.1:0-493 GCF_000164805.1 Carlito syrichta | reverse complement strand
TGGCTCAGCCTGTAATCCCGTGCCTTTGGGAGGCTGAGGTGAATGGACTGCCTGAGCCCGTGGGTTCGAGACCCGCCTGGCCAACTTGGCGAGACCTCGTCTCTACAAGAAAAAAATCAAAATGAGTTGGGCGTGGTAGCGCGCGCCTGTAGTTCCAGCTACTTGGAAGGCTGAGGTGGAAGGATCGCCAGAGCCCAGCGGGTCGAGGCTACGGTGGTCAGGAGCGGCCAGTGCACTCCAGTTTGGGTGACAGAGTGAGACTCCAACTCAAAAAAAAAAAAAAAAAAAAACCTTATGGAAGATGTTACAGGAGCAGCTGTCATGAAACATATAATACATTATTTTTATTTCATCATTTTAGAAAATCATAACTTATTCATAGTGGTTGAAAATGTCACTCTAGGATTTTTGTTTTGTTTTGATTTAGCCATTTGTATTCAATTCAGTAATTAACCAAAAATATTCATTGATCTGCTACTGAGTGGCTATGTTG
>NW_007198474.1:0-769 GCF_000164805.1 Carlito syrichta | reverse complement strand
TAAGCCCATCGCACAGGTAAGACAGCTGGAACATGGAGAGAGCTAGTACTTTGCAGAGATACCTGGTAAACGTGGGGTGGCACTGTGGAGCTGGACACAGAGACACACTTTCAAACCAATAGGCAACACTACCCCATTGGGTGCTAGAAGGAAGTCAAAGTGACTGTTAGGACCCGTGAGCTCCAGTCTGGAGTGAACTGTTGATGATGCCAGTGAAGCTAAGCAGAGCTGCAGCTCCATGGAGCTCCCCACTTATTTATTAAGAGGGAAGCAATCCCATCCTGTTGTAGCCAGGGAGAAAGTGATGGCCAGGGCAGACTGTGCACTCTGGTGGCTCTCTTTATCATGCCCCACTGTCTCTGAGACCCTCACATTCAGAGCACACCTATACACCGTTTTCTTTTCTGGTCATGCTTTCTCCATTGCCCATTCCTCCTCCCAGAATGGTTCATATTTACTCAACTATGGAGGGGAATTGAGCTTAAAAGATGAGAGTGATTTCCAGTTTCCCTGTACCACATGCAACAAGCTTGGAGTAGACATTCTATCCTAATAATAAGTAAAAAGCTGAACAAATGGAAAATGGGCAACTCTTCTTAGATCCTTCAGAGAGTTGAGATTGCAGGGAAAACCACTGCTCCAGAAATTGAAGAGACAGACTGGAGAATGCAGATATCACAGCTTTCTGAAGCAGAAACCCAAGGATTGAAACCTCCACAGGAGCCAGCACTAAGGTAGGAAAACCTGAACTCTGATGAACTGCTGCAGG
>NW_007198473.1:0-863 GCF_000164805.1 Carlito syrichta | reverse complement strand
GAGGGCTAGTACTTTGCAGAGATACCATGGTAAACGTGGGGTGGCACTGTGGAGCTGGACACAGAGACCACACTTTCAACCAATAGGCAACACTACCCCATTGGGTGCTAGAAGGAAGTCAAAGTGACTGTTAGGACCCCTGAGCTCCAGTCTGGAGTGAACTGTTGATGATTCCAGTGAAGCTAAGCAGAGCTGCAGCTCCATGGAGCTCCCCACTTATTTATTAAGAGGGAAGCAATCCCATCCTGTTGTAGCCAGGGAGAAAGTGATGGCCAGGGCAGACTGTGCACTCCGGTGGCTCTCTTTATCATGCCCCACTGTCTCTGAGACCCTCACATTCAGAGCACACCTATACACCGTTTTCTTTTCTGGTCATGCTTTCTCCATTGCCCATTCCTCCTCCCAGAATGGTTCATATTTACTCAACTATGGAGGGGAATTGAGCTTAAAAGATGAGAGTGATTTCCAGTTTCCCTGTACCACATGCAACAAGCTTGGAGTAGACATTCTATCCTAATAATAAGTAAAAAGCTGAACAAATGGAAAATGGGCAACTCTTCTTAGATCCTTCAGAGAGTTGAGATTGCAGGGAAAACCACTGCTCCAGAAATTGAAGAGACAGACTGGAGAATGCAGATATCACAGCTTTCTGAAGCAGAAACCCAAGGATTGAAACCTCCACAGGAGCCAGTACTAAGGTAGGAAAACCTGAACTCTGATGAACTGCTGCAGGCACAGCATGGAAAACTTGAGAGGGAAAATCCCTGGACACCAGTCATGGGGTCCCACATTTTTGTCAGTTTGAGATTCCAGAGCTGCACCAGTGTCTCATGGCAAAAAAAGAGAGAGAAAAATCTCCCCAT
>NW_007198472.1:0-832 GCF_000164805.1 Carlito syrichta | reverse complement strand
AACCAATAGGCAACACTACCCCATTGGTGCTAGAAGGGAAGTCAAAGTGACTGTAGGACCCTGAGCTCCAGTCTGGAGTGAACTGTTGATGATGCCAGTGAAGCTAAGCAGAGCTGCAGCTCCATGGAGCTCCCCACTTATTTATTAAGAGGGAAGCAATCCCATCCTGTTGTAGCCAGGGAGAAAGTGATGGCCAGGGCAGACTGTGCACTCCGGTGGCTCTCTTTATCATGCCCCCACTGTCTCTGAGACCCTCACATTCAGAGCACACCTATACACCGTTTTCTTTTCTGGTCATGCTTTCTCCATTGCCCATTCCTCCTCCCAGAATGGTTCATATTTACTCAACTATGGAGGGGAATTGAGCTTAAAAGATGAGAGTGATTTCCAGTTTCCCTGTACCACATGCAACAAGCTTGGAGTAGACATTCTATCCTAATAATAAGTAAAAAGCTGAACAAATGGAAAATGGGCAACTCTTCTTAGATCCTTCAGAGAGTTGAGATTGCAGGGAAAACCACTGCTCCAGAAATTGAAGAGACAGACTGGAGAATGCAGATATCACAGCTTTCTGAAGCAGAAACCCAAGGATTGAAACCTCCACAGGAGCCAGTACTAAGGTAGGAAAACCTGAACTCTGATGAACTGCTGCAGGCACAGCATGGAAAACTTGAGAGGGAAAATCCCTGGACACCAATCATGGGGTCCCACATTTTTGTCAGTTTGAGATTCCAGAGCTGCACCAGTGTCTCATGGCAAAAAAAGAGAGAGAAAAATCTCCCCATTCTTCCAGCAGGGAATTTTTTAATTGAAACATGCCAGAGCACGCTGT
>NW_007198471.1:0-1351 GCF_000164805.1 Carlito syrichta | reverse complement strand
ATTCTGGGATTCAAGGAACTGGATAATGGCCAGCCAAACCGGTGCCAGCCAGTCTTCTCTTCTCAGTGTACTGACTCAAATGCTAATCTCTTCCAGAGACATCCTCACAGACACACCCAGGAATGGTTTTACCAGCTAGCTGAACATTCCTCCATCCAGTCAAGTTGACACATGAAATTAACCATCACAATTCACCCCTTGTCAACTTGGCACCTATACACATCTTCTTGAACTAAGAGGAGGGACCCCAAAATACCTCGAATTTATTTATAAAAAGTGCATATTTATTTTTACATGTTTAAACTTCAGTCACTTTTAAAGTACTCTCTGTTTGATGCAATACAGATGCTTTTTCCTGTGTTCTAAACAGTTTTTGAACTTGTCAATTTTGATGACTTTTAGCGCTTCTACTGTTTTTTCTTTCACCTCATCAGTAAAACATTTCCTTTTGAGGATTTTTTTCATCTGGGGAAACAAAAAAATAGTCACGTGGAGCAAGATTGGGTGTATAGGGAGGGTGAGGCATGGGGGTCATGTAGTTTTTTGGTTAAAAGTAAAAAAATGCCGGGTTCGGTGGCTCAGTCTGTAATCCCAGCACTTTGGTAGGCTGAGGTGAGTGGATTGCCTGAGACCACGGATTCGAGACCCACCTGGACAACTTGGCAGGACCTCGTCTCTACAATAAATTAAAAATTAGCCGGGCGTGGTAACGCGTGCCTGTAGTTCCAGCTACTTGGAAGGCTGAGGCGGAAGGATCGCTGGAACCCAGCAGGTCGAAGTTGCAGTGGCCGGGAGCAGCCACTGCACTCCAGTCTGGGTGACAGAGTGAGACTCCATCTCAAAAAAAAAAAAAAAAACAATTGAACACTCAACATGGTGTAGGCAGGTGTGTTATCACAGTGGAAGAATCAGTCACCTCTGACAAAACACAGATATTTCTTCCACAAATCATGATACAACGTACTCAAAACTTCCAGATAAAAACTTTGGTTGACCATTTGATCCGGAGTAACAAATTCTGAGTGTACTATAAGGAGCCTGCCCTCCAAAAGATAATTGCTGTTTTGTGGGGGGGATATCCCTCATATACTTGATCTTCAAATGAAGACAATAACAAGGTGAGAATATCTCCTAACATATACAACTCTCAGTCATTCAACTGAAAATGCACTAATTCTTTTCTCAGAAGAAAAAGTAAAGTCCTTGCTGTGGTCTGAATATTCGTGTCTCCTCCAAAATTCATGGTGGAACTCAGACCCCAAAGCAACAGTAGTAAGAGGTAGGATCTTTTAGGAGGTGATTAAGTCATGTGAACTCCAACTTAATAAAGGGATCAATGCCTGTAAAAGGG
>NW_007198470.1:0-965 GCF_000164805.1 Carlito syrichta | reverse complement strand
CTCCCGAGATGGCGCTAAACACTATATGGAACCAAACAAAGACAACAAAGGCCCTAAGCTCCTGCTTTTCCCGTGCATGTGAAACTTAAACCTATACACAAATATTATCTCCCTATAGGAATACTACCTCATAGCCCCCTCCAATAAAGACCCTAATACAGCACTGGCCACCCCCTCCCTAACTGATAAATACAGACTTCTCTCGCTGTCACCCTCTCACTCTCCCTCCCTTACCAGGCGGTTACAGACCCTCTTCCCTCTTTCTGTAGCCGCTGCTCTAATAAATCTCTTGGCCTCAAAGTGTGTTGAGTCTCGCTGCGCACCACCGCCTTTCAGACCTGGTAGCATATCCTGCTCAGTGTGTGCTGAATAGATGTGCGTGGAGGGGGCATTGTGTACAAACCCAACCCCAGTCAGTGTCTTTCCAGCAGTGATTTTTAATGGAAGAGCTAAGCGTGGGCCATGCTGTTGTTCTTAGGCCTGGGGCTCAGGCTACTGCAAGGAGACCAGCAGCTCCTGCTGTGCAAAACACTCTGCCCTGCCTCAAAGAGGAAGGCACATGGGGTGGAGAAGAAGAACAACCATCTCAGGTCTCTTCGTGGTTCGGTCAATTTCATGGAATAGTCCTTGCCAAAAAGTCAAAAGTTGCTGGCAGAGGACTCAGGCATCTATCAAAACCAGCCAGCCCAGGCTGAGGCTCTCTCTCAGAACACAAATACTCCCTGGCAAGTCAAGAAAGAAAGAGATGCATCTGAAATCAGAACACCATGGGGAGGAAGGACAGAGGAGGCCATAGACAGGCAGGTGAAAAAAGCAAGAGAAGAAATATTCTAGAATGGAAGACAAAGCCCTCCAAGAGCCCCAAGAGGTGTGTCCATTGAGTGTGGGTGTGGTTGTACACATTCCAATTTTAGCAAGGAGTAACAACAGATTTGCTCATCTCCCCACCTGAAAATCCTCCTGTG
>NW_007198469.1:0-1134 GCF_000164805.1 Carlito syrichta | reverse complement strand
CCAACCCCAGTCAGTGTCTTTCCAGCAGTGATTTTTAATGGAAAAGCTAAGCGTGGGCCATGCTGTTGTTCTTAGGCCTGGGGCTCAGGCTACTGCAAGGAGACCAGCAGCTCCTGCTGTGCAAAACACTCTGCCCTGCCTCAAAGAGGAAGGCACATGGGGTGGAGAAGAAGAACAACCATCTCAGGTCTCTTCGTGGTTCGGTCAATTTCATGGAATAGTCCTTGCCAAAAAGTCAAAAGTTGCTGGCAAAGGACTCAGGCATCTATCAAAACCAGCCAGCCCAGGCTGAGGCTCTCTCTCAGAACACAAATCACTCCCTGGCAAGTCAAGAAAGAAAGAGATGCATCTGAAATCAGAACACCATGGGGAGGAAGGACAGAGGAGGCCATAGACAGGCAGGTGAAAAAAGCAAGAGAAGAAATATTCTAGAATGGAAGACAAAGCCCTCCAAGAGCCCCAAGAGGTGTGCCCATTGAGTGTGGGTGTGGTTGTACACATTCCAATTTTAGCAAGGAGTAACAACAGATTTGCTCATCTCCCCACCTGACAATCCTCCTGTGTCTCCCCAGAAGGCAAGAATGACTCAAACCAGACAATCACACCTTAAAACAGACAAAGGTGAAATGCAAGCCAGGCTTGGGAAAGCTCCCAGCGCACATCTGAGCAGGCACACTGCTGGGATAGCTGCCAGGATGATTGGGGAGTGGCTGCTACCCCACAACAGGACCTTTTTAACCAGGGGCAGGGCCTGCCACCTTATGACCTGATTTCACTTTTCAGTGGCACAGAACACACCCTGCCACATTGCAAATCTGAGAAGCCATGGAGGCCCCATGAGGCCAAGGAAGAGGCCAATCCCTTTGATGAAAGACTGGGCCACGGCCACTGGAGTCAACACTGGGTTGCAGGTTGGTGAGGACAGCTGGGCAGGGTGAGAATCCCAGTGACAGGACCTGAACAGGAACTTACCTCAGGCTTAATTGAGGAATGTTTTGGTAAAGCTACAGTGGACACCTGTCACCTTGTGTGTTCAAAATCCATTTCCCAAACTTTGGGGCAGCATCTCAAGCTAGTCGAGGAGAACCTCCCTTCTCCATTTGTATTTTTTGGGGTGCTGGTTCTAGGCTGATC
>NW_007198468.1:0-801 GCF_000164805.1 Carlito syrichta | reverse complement strand
AAACCCTCTCTATGTTACTGAAGAGAATAAGGACATCACAAAGAGAACTTTTTTTTTATGTTCCCAATGTTTTTGTTTTTTTTTAATTTTTAATTTTTTTATTTTAAAGATATGGGGTACAAGTCAGGTTAGGTATACAAATGTTCATTATGCAGATACCCTTGTTGATGAGGTGTGCTCCCTTTTCCCTGGGCAGATTCCCATGACTGCTAATCTTGCTTCCCCTCTCCTTTCCCAGCAGTTTCCCACTATTGCCAATTCTTTTTTTGTTTTTTGAGTTGGAGTCTCACTCTGTCACCCAGACTGGAGTGCAGTGGCCGCTCCCGGCCACCGCAGCCTCGACCTGCTGGGCTCCGGTGATTCTTCCGCCTCAGCCTTCCAAGTAGCCGGAATTACAGGCATGCACTGCCATGTCTGGCTAATTTTTTTATTTATTGTAGAGACGAGGTCTTGCTGCCCAGGCGGGTCTCGAACCCGCGAGCTCAGGCAATCCACTCACCTCAGCCTCCCAAAGGCGTGGGATTACAGGCTGAGCCACCGAACCCGGCTTCTTTTCTTATAGTATTATGATAATTGTTCAAGGTCTACTTATAAGTGAGAACATGTGATACTCAGTTCTTTGTTTCTGTGAAAGATCACTCAGTATTATAGACTCTAAGCACATCCAGGTTGCTGTGAACTTCATGATTTTGTTCTTTATGGATGTGTAATATTCCATCATGTATATGTACCACATTTTTTAAATCTAGTCCTCTTTTGATGGGCAACACGGTTGGATCTATGTTCTTACTACTGTAAAAA
>NW_007198467.1:0-4474 GCF_000164805.1 Carlito syrichta | reverse complement strand
GAGCCAGTTAAATCAGTTGGCTAACCAGCTGGCTAGCTGGTTAATTAACCTAGTTAAGAGAGCTGGCAAGCCAACTGACAATGTAGCTAGCTAACTAGTTAAGTCAGCTAGATGGCTACCTGGCTAGCTAGTGATGTCAGTGAGTTAAGTCAGCTGGCTTGCCAACTGGGTAGCTAGTTAAGTCATCTAGTTTAGTCAGTTGTCTAGCCAGCTGGCTAGTTAGGTAGCCAGCTAGATAAGTCAGCTTGCAAGCCAGCAGGCTAACAGTTCAATTAGGGTAGTTAAGTTAGCAAACTTGCCTACTGACTAGGCACATAGCTAGTTAGTTAGTGATCTGGCTAGCCAGCTTCCTTGCTTAAATCAGTTAGATAAGTCAGCTGGCTAGCCATGTGGCTATATAGGTAGCCAGCTATTTAAGGCAGCACTCTAGTCAGCTGATTTACTGGTTAAGTCAGCTAGTTAATTCACCTTGCAACCAGCTGGATAGCTAGTTAAGTCAGTTCATTAAGTCAGTTGGTTATCCAGCCTTTTAGCTAGGCAAAAAGTTAGTTAAGTATGATTGCTAGTCATAAGGCTATCTAGTTATTTCAGTTAGTTAAGTCAGCTGGCTAGCTAGGAAGCTAACTATATAAGTCAGCTATTCATGTCAGCTAGTTAACTATTTAAGTCAGCTAGTTAAGTCAGCTGGCTAGCTAGGTAGCTAGCTAGTTAAGCCAGCTAACTATGCCAGCTGGCTAGCTTGGTAGCTAGCTAGTTAAGTCAGCTAGTTAGGTCAGGTTGCTAGCTTGTTAAGTCAGCGAGTTAAGTCAGCTGGCTAACCAGATGCCTAGCTGAGTAGCTAGCTATTTAAGTCAGCTGGCTAGCCAGATATCTAGCTAGTTAAACAACCTAGTAAAATCTGCTCAGTAGCCAGCTGGTTATCTAGGTATCTAGGTAGCTAAGTCAGCTGACAAACGAGTGGGCTACATAGGTAGCTAGCTAGTTAAGTCAGCTGGCTATCCAGTTGGCTAGCTAGGTAGCTAAGCTGTTATGTCAGCCTGCTAGCCAGCTGGTTAGCTAGTTATGTCACCTAGTTAAGTCAGCTGGCTTGACAGTTGACTAGCTCGGTCACTAGATAATTAGGTCAGCTGTCTACCCCGCTGGCTAACTACTTAAGTCACACAGTTAAGTAGACTGGCTAGCTATTAACAAGCTAGTTAATGCTGCTGACTAGCAATCAGGCCAGCTATATAAGTCAACTAGTTAAGTCAGGTGCTAGACATATGACTAGCTAGGCAGCGAGATTGTTAACTCATTTGACTAGCCAGGTGTCTAGCTAAATAAGTCAGCTAGTCAATTGAGCTGGCTAGGCAGCTAGCTAGGTAGAAAGCTAATTAAGTCAGTTGGCTAGCCTGCTGGCTCACTAGTTAAGTCATCTAGTGGAGTCAGCTGACTAGCGAGCTCCCTAGCTGGTTAAGGGTACTAGATGAGTCAGAGGGAAACCAGATGGCTAGCTAGGTAACAAGCTAGTTAAATCAGCTGGCTAGAAAGTGAGATATCTAGTTAAATCGAGTAGTTAATTCAGTTGACTTCCCAGCTGGCTAGCTAGGTAGCTAGCTAGTTAAGTCAGCTATAAATGTCAGCTAGGTAACTAATTCAGACAGCTAGTTAATTCACCTAGCTACAAGATATCTAACTAGGTAGCAAGCTAGTTAAATCAGCTACTTAAGTCAGCTGGGTAGCTAGGTAGCAAGATAATCAAGTCAGCTAGTTAATTCAGGTTACTAGCTAGTTTAGTCTGCAAGTTGATCAGCTGGCTAGACAGCTGCATAGCATGATAGCTAGCTAGTAAAGTCAGCTGGCTATCCAGCTAGCTAGCTAGTTAAATTACCTAGTTAAGTCAGCTTACTTCGCAGCAAGTTAGCTAGTTAGGTAGTTAAGTCAGCTGACAATCCAGCAGGCTATGTATGTAGGTAGCTAGTTAAGTCAGCTGGCTAGCCATCAGGAGTCTAGTTATGTCAGCTAGATAAGTCAGCTAGCTAGTCACCTGTCTGGCTAGGTAGCTAGCTAGTTAAATCTGCTGACTAGTCAGCTGGATACTTCGTTTAGTCAGCTAGTTAAGTCAGCTGGCTAGCCTGTTGGCTACGTAGGAAGCTAGGCACTTAATTCAGCTAGATAGCCAGCTGACTAGATAGTAAATTCAGCTAGTTAACTAAGCTGGCATGCCAGCATGCTAGCTAGGTAGCTAGCTAATATGTCAGCTGTCTAGCCTGCTGGCTAGATAGTTATATGACCAATTAAGTCAGCTGACTAGCCAGCTGGCTAGCTAGGTAGCTGGCTAGTTAAGCCAGCTCACTTGACAGGTTGCTATCAAGATACGTCACCTAGTTAATTCAGCTGGATAGCCAGCTGGCTAGCTATGTAGAAAGCTAGTTAATTCAACTGTCTAGAAAGCAGGCCAGCTAGTTAAAACAGCTAGTTAAGTCAGCTGGCTAGCCAGCTGGCTAGCTACGTAGTGACATTTAAGTCAGTTGGCTAGCCAGCTGGCTAGCTAATTAAGTCAGTTAGTTAAGAAAGCTGGCTATCCGGATGGATAGAGAGCTAGAGAGCTAGTTAAGACAGCTGGATAGCCAGCTGGATAACTATATAAGGTAGCTAGTTTAGTCACCTGGCTGGCCAGCTGCCTAACACATTAATCAACTAATTGATTAATAAGCTGGCTAACCAGCTGGCCAGCTAGTTAATTTACCTCGTTAAGTCAGTTGGCTAGCCAGCTCGCTAGCTGGTTAAACAACTAGTTAATTCAGATGGCTAGACAGCTGTCTGGCTAGTAATTAAAGTCAACTGACTTGCTAGGTAGCCAGCTAATTAAGTCCACTAGTTATGTCAGCTAGCTAGCTAGTTAAATCATTTACTTAAGTTAGCTAGCTAGCTACATAACTAGCTAGTATGCTAGCTAGTCATTTCAGCTAGTAAAGTCAGCTGGTTTGCTAGATAGCTAAAGAGTTAAGTCAGCTAGTTATGTCAGCTGGCTAGTTAGTTAAGTTAGCTAGTTAAGTCAGCTGGCTAGACACCTGCCTAGCTGGTTAGCTAGCTAAGTTAACTGGCTAGCTGGCTGGCTAGCTAGTTAAACCACCTTGTAATGTCAGCTCGCTAGCAAGCTGGTTAGCTAGAAAACTAGGTAGTTAAGTCAGCTGGCAAACCAGAGGGATATGTGGGTAGCTAACTATTTAGTCATCTGGCTATCCAGCTGGCCAACTAGGTAGCTATACAGTTATGTAAGCCTGCTAGCCAGCTGACTAGTTAGTTAAGTTACCTAGTTATGTCAGCAGTGTAGACAGTTGGCTAGCTGTGCAGCTATCTAGTTATGTCAGCTGCCCAGCCAGCTGGCTAGCTAGTTAGGTAACCTTTTTAAGTCAGCTGATTTTACAACTGGCTAGCTAGGTATCTAGCTAGTTATGTCATTTGTCCAGCCAGATGGCTGCCTAGTTAAGTCACATAGTTAAGTCAGCTGGCTAACCAGCTGTCTAGCTAGGTAGCTTGCTACTTAAGTCAGCTGGCTAGACAGCTGGCTATCTAGTTAAGTCACCTAATTAAGTCAGCTGTCTAACCAGCTGGCTACCTATATAGCAAGCTAATTATTTCAGCTTACTAGCAAGCAGGCCAGCTATTTGTCAGCTACTTAAGATGGTCTGGCATGCCAGCTGGCTAGCTATGTAGTGAACTAGTTAAATCAGTTGGTTAGCCCGCAGGCTAGCTATTTAAGTCAGCTAGTTACTTTTTCTTGCTTCCCAGCTGGCTGGCTAGGTACCTAGCTAGTTAAGTCACCTAACTAGCCACCCGGCTAACTAGTGTTTTCAGCTAGTTATGTCAGCTCGCTAACTAGCTGGCCAAATTTTTATGTCAGCTAGTTGAGTCAGTTGACTATCCAGCTGGCTAGCTGGTTAAGCCAGCTAATTAATTCAAATGGCTTGCCTACTGGCCAGCTAGGTAGCTCGCTACTTTAATCAGCTTACTAGACATTTGGCAACCTGGTTAAGTCAGCTAGTTAAGTCAGCTGACTAGCCACCTGGCTAGTTAGGTAGCTAGCTAATTAAGACAGCTGGCTAGCTGGCTGGTTACCTAGTTAGTCAGCGAGTTAGGTCAACTGACTAGAGAACTGGCTAGATAGGTGGTTAGCTATTTAAACCAGTTTGCTAGCCAGATGGCTATCTAGTTGTCTGCTAGTTACGTCAGCTAGTTAGTCGGCTGGTTAGCTAGGTGACTGGTAAGTTAAGTCAGCAGGTTAGCAAGCTTGTCAGGTGGGTGGCCAGCTAGTTAAACCGGCTGGCTAGCTGGCTGACCAGCAGGGTGCCTTGCTAGTTAACCCGACTGGCTATCTTACTGTCCAGCCAGCAGGCTGCCTAATTAAAGCCGGCTGGATAGCCAGCTGGCCATCCCGATATCTGGTGAACTGGCTCCCTTGCAACTAACCAGCCACGTAGCTAACTACTTA
>NW_007198466.1:2253-3211 GCF_000164805.1 Carlito syrichta | reverse complement strand
TCTGTGATCTGGTGCCATATGAAAGATGCAAAGAATTGCATACACACACACACACACACACACACACACACAGATACACACATGCATACACACAAAGGTGTATATATGTATGTGCATATGAGATATGCAAATCTCAAACTCTGTCTCCATATATATATATGGAAATATGTGGAAAAAAGTGATAAAGGGCAATTAATAGGATTTAGTTAAAACACAAAGTAAGAAAAATAATTAGTGGAAAATAATCTGAAAAGCAAGTTAAGTCATATCCAATTATGTATAACCTTAGAAATTAAGATAAATTACTTAGACTTTATGGGATAAGCAGAAGAATTACTAGATTTTTATTTATTATTTTTTATTTTATTTTATTTTATTTTATTTTTTGAGTTGGAGTCTCACTCCATCGCTCAGACTGGAGTGCAGTGGCCAGTCCCAGCCACCGCAGCCTTGACCTGCTGTATTCTGGTGATCTTTCTGCCTCAGCATTCCAGAATTACAGGCATGCACTTCCACACCCAGCTGATTTTTTTGATTTATTGTAGAGAAGAGGTCTCATCAAGTTGCCCAGTAGAGTCTCAAACCCGCAGGCTCAAGCAATTCACTCACCTTGGCCTCCCAAAGCATGGGATTATAGGCTGAGCCACCGAGCCCGGCCAAATTACTAGATTTTTTGAATTAGCATGAGGGTGTCAGTCCCAGTCTAAAGACCAGCTGTGGCTAAACAAAATATCTCAAGATTGATTTGGATTGAAAGTACAGGGAAGGTGACTTTACCTAGGCCAGATTTTACCTAAAAGACATTAGTAGCAATCAAATCAAAGAAGTCAATGTGAATGATATATTGCAATGTAAGCTCCGCTAGCATGTAAGCTCTCTGCTGGCATGAGTGTTGTTAATTTTGCGAGTTTTTGTGTCCCCCTCCCCTCAAAGTGTGCCAGTTCTGTAGTAGTCACTA
>NW_007198466.1:0-914 GCF_000164805.1 Carlito syrichta | reverse complement strand
TGAGATGGTCATTACCTGCAACAACAAACTGACTTTAAAAAGCAGCAATTTAGTACATCTTTGATTTGCTGAAAATGACCTTGTCATACAGCTGTGGCTTAAAAATTATACTTATCTATATTTATTCTACACCACACTTTTGTTCCAGAATTTATTTTAAAAACCAAAACAAGCCAGGCTCAGTGGCTCAGCCTGTAATCCTGCGCCTTTGGGAGACTGAGGTGGGTGAATTGCCTGAGCCCACAGTTTCGAGACCCGCCTGGGCAGCGAGACCTCATCTCTACAATAAATAAAAAAATCAGCCAGGCGTGGTAGCACATGCCTGTGATTCCGGCTACTTGGAAGGCTGAGGCAGAAGGATCGCCGGAGCCCAGCAGGTAGAGGCTGCGGTGGCCGGGAGCGGCCACTGCACTCCAGGCTGGGTGACCGAGTGAGACTCCAACTCAAAAAAAAAAAAAAAAAAAAACAGTCATACAATTCCTGTGGTAGATGACTTGAGATTATTTGATTTGGGAATATGTGAAGAAGAGGGAAAAATGGCTTTTAAGTCACAAGGTTTTTCTTTGGAAAGCTGCTAAAAATTGGTTTTCCCTATGCAGCAGGCAAAAGAGTATTTCTAATCTTTGGAGTCTGGCTTTTTTCTATTTCACGAGCTAGAGTCAGCAACTTCTAAGTTTTGATAAACCTTCATAATATGTTTTCAAAAATTGCTAATTTACAAATACAGGCATAAAAGAAACATGGTCCTGCCAAAATGGGTAACACAGGGCTCTGAACCGCAGTGTTGTCATCAGATACAAACATGTTTAAATGAACAGCCACTGACATTTTCCAGATGAAGTGAAAACGTTGGAGGAGACAGGTCTGATTATAATCTTGACTTCAACAAATTGCTATTCTACATTTTGTCTTGA
>NW_007198465.1:0-1146 GCF_000164805.1 Carlito syrichta | reverse complement strand
AGAATTATACTTATCTATATTTATTCTACACCACACTTTTGTTCCAGAATTTATTTTAAAAACCAAAACAAGCCAGGCTCAGTGGCTCAGCCTGTAATCCTGCGCCTTTGGGAGGCTGAGGTGAGTGAATTGCCTGAGCCCACAGTTTCGAGACCCGCCTGGGCAGCGAGACCTCATCTCTACAATAAATAAAAAAATCAGCCAGGCGTGGTAGCACATGCCTGTGATTCCGGCTACTTGGAAGGCTGAGGCAGAAGGATCGCCGGAGCCCAGCAGGTAGAGGCTGCGGTGGCCGGGAGCGGCCACTGCACTGCAGGCTGGGTGACCGAGTGAGACTCCAACTCAAAAAAAAAAAACAGTCATACAATTCCTGTGGTAGATGACTTGAGATTATTTGATTTGGGAATATGTGAAGAAGAGGGAAAAATGGCTTTTAAGTCACAAGGTTTTTCTTTGGAAAGCTGCTAAAAATTGGTTTTCCCTATGCAGCAGGCAAAAGAGTATTTCTAATCTTTGGAGTCTGGCTTTTTTCTATTTCACGAGCTAGAGTCAGCAACTTCTAAGTTTTGATAAACCTTCATAATATGTTTTCAAAAATTGCTAATTTACAAATACAGGCATAAAAGAAACATGGTCCTGCCAAAATGGGTAACACAGGGCTCTGAACCGCAGTGTTGTCATCAGATACAAACATGTTTAAATGAACAGCCACTGACATTTTCCAGATGAAGTGAAAACGTTGGAGGAGACAGGTCTGATTATAATCTTGACTTCAACAAATTGCTATTCTACATTTTGTCTTGATATTTGTCTTAGCTATCTTTCTTACTTTTGTATTTTTATACAAAAATTAATCAATTATGCAAATGAAATTGCTAATTCATGCATTAAAATTCATACATTAAAACAAGAGAACTCACTTAGATCTGTATGTATATCTATATCTGAAAGAGAGAAATAGAGATAGATGGATAGATAGATACATACATACATAGATGCAGATGTAGATATTTACCTATATATAGCTTATTAGAAACAAGACCAAAACAATTTTTACTTCTTTTATTTCAGCAAAAATTCTTATTTCTCCTAAGTGAAGTAAAATATTGTGTTGGGAGCCATCCTTGGAGGCCCACCTGATGACAG
>NW_007198464.1:0-773 GCF_000164805.1 Carlito syrichta | reverse complement strand
AGGCCTTGCCCAGGAACAAGTCCTGCAGTCGTTCACCATCATCAGAAGTGTCTGGATGCTGATGGGAATCACTTTGAGTAGCTCTTGTACTTGCAGATGTCAAATGTAACTTGGATTCATCTTTTGTTATCAGTATGTATTGAGCATTACAATTTTAATAGTTTTTTTTTTCCTTTCTTAAGTTGCGTATACTTTTCGGCACCCTCCATATATATACACACACACTTGTTTATGTATGGATTTACTATGATGAATTGATGTGTGTGGTTATGGAGGATGAGAAGGCCCCCCACCTACTGTCTGTAACCTGAATATCCAAGAAAGTTAGTGGTGTGATCAGGTCTAAGACCAAAAGTCTGAGCACCAGGAGACTCCAGGGTGTGACTCCCAGTCCAAGGGCAGAAGAAGACCTACGTACCAGGCATAGGGCATGCAAGAAGGGAGGGAGCAAAGGGGAGAGGTTTTTTCTCTGTGTTTTGTTCTATCTAGGCCCTCAGGGGATTGGGTGACACCCACCCATGTTGGGAAGAGCAATCTGGTCCACTGAGTCCAATAAGTCAGATAGTGATCACATGTGAAAACCCCTTCCACTCTCACAGACACATTCAGAAATGACATTTAATCTGGACTTCCTGTAGCACAGTCAAGTTGACACATACAATGAGCCATTGCACTGCCTAACACGTGTGACCTGTGAAAGTTTCCAAATGCATGATGAATGTGTGTTCAAGTTTTCTGGAATGATGGGTCCTTTTTTTTTTACTTCTCTCGTC
>NW_007198463.1:0-722 GCF_000164805.1 Carlito syrichta | reverse complement strand
ACTGAAATGCATCAACTGTGGCTTGAAGGACTTGAGCAACTGTGGATTGTTCTCTTCATCTCACAGAAAGTCTCTTTGAATGCGCTCTAGTATTTTCTTCAAAAGAGAAGCATGTTCCCAGTGAAATGTGGGTCCTGGCATCCACCTGACTCTGTCATGTATTACTATTGACTGCTTCTACTTTCCAACCCACAGTTCTCAGGCCAGAATTTTTTTCTCTTTCTAAGCCCACCTTCTATTTCTTGGTCTTCAAAATTCAGGCAGAAAGCTCGTATACTATCCTAGCATCCTAAAACTTCAGAATCTCTTGAAAAACATGTCAAAATTCCTGAAACTTGTCCAGAAATATTCTGATTCACGAGGCATGGGAATAAGTCCAACATTTGAATTTTAAATAAGCACGTGAGGTGATTGGAATTTAGGGAACTGAAAGAATTAATTTCATAAACTAGAGCCCCAGAAACACAGTTTGGTCCTTTGGCTCCAGGGGACCTTACTATCTTCTACTACAGGTGCCTACATCTGGCCTTTGTGCCTGACCCTGACACCTGCTGTCACTGATGCAACCCCTTCTGAAGGTTTCTTTTGTGTCTCCTGTCACTCCTTCTTCACCTATCTTTCTCTTAATTTCTTCTTTTGCCCCCCTGCTAACCTCAATACTTATATGAGTTATTTTCTGCCCCTCACCTCAACACATGCACCTCCTCAGAGAACCTTACTTA
>NW_007198462.1:0-682 GCF_000164805.1 Carlito syrichta | reverse complement strand
TGTGATGTTGGCTTCGTAAAAATGATTTGGGGAGAGTTCCATCTTTTTCAATCGCCTGGAATACCTTCAGTAGGATTGGTATCAGCTCCTCCTTAAATGTCTTGTAGAATTCTGCTGGAAAGCCATCTGGACCAGGGCTTTTTTTTGTAGGAAGTTTTCTTATTACGTGGTCGATTTCCTTGATTGTTATTGGTTTATTTAGGGTCTCAATTTCTTCTTGTTCCAACCTAGGTAGGTTGTGTGATGTCAGAAAGTCTTCCATTTCCTTCTGGTTTTCAAGTTTGTTTCCATACAAGTGTACGTAGTAGTCTCTAATGATCTTTTGTATTTCTTCAGGGTCAGATGTGACTTCATCTTTTGTGTTTCTGATTATGCTTATTTGGTTTTTTTCTCTTTTTTTCTTGGTCAGTCTAGCTAGGGGACCAGCAATCTTGTTTACCCTTTCAAAGAACCAGCTTTTTGTTTCATTGATTTTTTGTATTATCTTTTTGTCTTCTATGTCCTGGATTTGGGCTTTTATTTTGGTGATCTGGATTCTTCTGCTGAAATTAGGGTTTTTGTGGTCTTGCTTTTCCAGCTTCTTTAGGTGGCTTGTTAGGTTGTCAATTTCTGTTCCTTCCATTTTCCTCATGTGTGTTTGTAGGGATATAAATTCCCCTCTTATTACAGCTTTTAAGGCATT
>NW_007198461.1:0-1149 GCF_000164805.1 Carlito syrichta | reverse complement strand
TGGTTTTCAAGTTTGTTTCCATACAAGTGTACGTAGTAGTCTCTAATGATCTTTTGTGTTTCTCAGGGTCAGATGTGACTTCATCTTTTGTGTTTCTGATTATGCTTATTTGGTTTTTTTCTCTTTTTTTCTTGGTCAGTCTAGCTAGGGGACCAGCAATCTTGTTTACCCTTTCGAAGAACCAGCTTTTTGTTTCATTGATTTTTTGTATTATCTTTTTGTCTTCTATGTCCTGGATTTGGGCTTTTATTTTGGTGATCTGGATTCTTCTGCTGAAATTAGGGTTTTTGTGGTCTTGCTTTTCCAGCTTCTTTAGGTGGCTTGTTAGGTTGTCAATTTCTGTTCCTTCCATTTTCCTCATGTGTGTTTGTAGGGATATAAATTCCCCTCTTATTACAGCTTTTAAGGCATCCCAGAGATTTTGGTAAGATGTTTCTTTATTTTCATTTGTTTCCAGGTATCTTTTGATCTCTATTTTGATGTCATCATTGACCCAGGAGTTATTTAGCATCATGCTGTTTAGTGTCCATGTCTTTGTGGGTTTTGGGGGGACTTTGTTGGTGTCAATGTTTATTTTTATTCCACTGTGGTCCGAAAAGGTGCATGGCAGAATTTCAGTCCTTTTAACTTTGCTTATACTTGATTTGTGTCCAATTATGTGGTCGATCTTAGAATATGTTCCATGTGGTGATGAGTAGAATGTGTATTCTGTGGTCTTTGGATGGAGTGTTCTGTAGGTATCAATTAAGTCCATTTGGTCCAAAGTTACATTGAGGTTCCGGATCTCCTTGCTGATTTTTTGTCCTGATGATCTGTCTAGGGTTGTGAGTGGGGTATTGAAGTCCCCAGTTATGATAGTGTTAGAGCCAATATCTTTCTTTAGTTTTCCAAGAAGCTGCTTTATGAAAGTTGGCGCACCTATGTTGGGTGCATATATATTTAGAATAGATATTTCTTGTTGATGGATTGAGCCTGTTATCATTATGTAGTGGCCTTCTGTATCTTTCTTGATTTTTAATAGTTTGAAGGGTATTTTGTCTGAAATTAAGATGGCTACTCCTCCTTTCTTTTGTATTCCGTTCGCCTGGAAGTTTGTTTCCCATCCTCTTACTTTGAGTCTGTGGATGTCCTATCTAGTGAGGTGAGTCT
>NW_007198460.1:0-743 GCF_000164805.1 Carlito syrichta | reverse complement strand
CAAAGAGCCCAGAATACACAGAGGGAAGATTTGAACTGGATTAAACGACAACCAATGGTGCAGTGCTTGCATGGTTGGTGGAGGGCGGCAGACTGCAGCGTAATTTTACCAGAAAAATAAGGACAACGGCTTCTCACAAAAATGCACATGAGTACACACATGGGAATAAAAAAGATGAGAGACCTAATACGCCATGCAAAGATAACCATCAAAGACTCACACTACAAAATTGCACAAATCGTAGACAAGTGCCACGCTTGCCGGGTAACTAATGCCTCTACACACAAATCTAACCCAGGAACCAGGTTTAGAGGAGACCGGCCAGGAGCATACTGGGAAGTAGACTTCATGGAAGTGAAGCCTGGAAAATATGGTTACAAGTATTTACTGGTGTTTATAGGTATTTTTCAGGTTGGACTGAGGCGTTTCCCACGAAACATGAAACGGCTCAAATAGCAGCCAAGAAGCTCCTAGAAGACATCATGCCAAGGTATGGATTCCCTATCTGGATAGGATCAGACAATGGACCAAGCTTTGTCTCCAAGGTAAAACAGGGAATAGTTCGGGTTCTTGGGGCAGACTGGAAATTACATTGTGCATATAGACCCCAAAGTTCAGGGCAGGTAGAGCATATGAATAGAACATTAAAAGAGACCCTAACCAAATTAGCCTTGGAGACTGGCGGTGACTGGGTGACTCTCCTCCCCTTCGCCCTCTATAGAGTGCATAACTCCCCTTATAAA
>NW_007198459.1:0-770 GCF_000164805.1 Carlito syrichta | reverse complement strand
TAAAGGATAAACAATTTCAACCAAGAATACCTACCCAGCCAAGGTAAGCTTCATCAGTGAGGGAGAATTAAAATCTTTCCCAGATATCCAATCCCTAAGAACTTATGCAGCCACAAAACCATCTCTACATGAAACACTTAAGAAAGTACTAAACACAGAAGAAAAGGAAAAAAGAACAACGTTCTTCACAAGAGTACAGGGAAAAGAATAAAATATACACGAACCAACCCCAAAAACAAAAGAAAGACAAAAAAAAGAAAAAACCAACTGGAAGAGCAATAACTCAATAAGAACTCCATGATAGGGATGAACTCTCACATTTCAATAATTAGTCTGAATGTGAATGGACTAAACGCACCACTGAAAAGACATAGAATGACAAAATGGATAAAATATCACCAGGCAACAATATACTGCCTTCAAGAGACCCATCTCACTAGAAAGGACATACACAGACTCAAAGTAAGAGGATGGGAAACAAATTTTCAGGCGAATGGAACACAAAAGAAAGGAGGAGTCGCGATCCTAATTTCAGACAAAATACCATTTAAGCTATCAAAAATTAAAAAAGATACAGAGGGCCACTACATAATGATAAAAGGTTCACTCCATCAACAAGAAATATCTATCCTAAACATATATGCACCCAACATAGGTGCACCAACATTCATAAAGCAACTTCTAGGAAAACTAAAGAAAGACATTGACTCTAACACCATAATAACTGGGGACTTTAATACACCACTCACAACCTTAGACAGATCATCAGG
>NW_007198458.1:0-870 GCF_000164805.1 Carlito syrichta | reverse complement strand
CAAGAATACCTACCCAGCCAAGTAAGCTTCATCAGTGAGGAGAATTAAAATCTTTCCCAGATATCCAATCCCTAAGAACTTATGCAGCCACAAAACCATCTGTACATGAAACACTTAAGAAAGTACTAAACACAGAAGAAAAGGAAAAAAGAACAACGTTCTTCACAAGAGTTCAGGGAAAAGAATAAAATATACACGAACCAACCCCAAAAGCAAAAGAAAGACAAAAAAAAGAAAAAACCAAGTGGAAGAACAATAACTCAATAAGAACTCCATGATAAGGATGAACTCTCACATTTCAATAATTAGTCTGAATGTGAATGGACTAAACGCACCACTGAAAAGACATAGAATGACAAAATGGATAAAATATCACCAGGCAACAATATACTGCCTTCAAGAGACCCATCTCACTAGAAAGGACATACACAGACTCAAAGTAAGAGGATGGGAAACAAATTTTCAGGCGAATGGAACACAAAAGAAAGGAGGAGTCGCGATCCTAATTTCAGACAAAATACCATTTAAGCTATCAAAAATTAAAAAAGATACAGAGGGCCACTACATAATGATAAAAGGTTCACTCCATCAACAAGAAATATCTATCCTAAACATATATGCACCCAACATAGGCGCACCAACATTCATAAAGCAACTTCTAGGAAAACTAAAGAAAGACATTGACTCTAACACCATAATAACTGGGGACTTTAATACACCACTCACAACCTTAGACAGATCATCAGGACAAAAAATCAGCAAGGAGATCCGGAACCTCAATGAGACTCTGGACCAAATGGACGTAATTGATACCTATAGAACACTCCATCCAAAGACCACAGAATACACATTCTACTCATCACCACATGG
>NW_007198457.1:0-1165 GCF_000164805.1 Carlito syrichta | reverse complement strand
CGGAATGACAATTATCAACAACTCGAAAAATAACAGCTGCTGGAGAGGGTGTGGTGAAAAGGGAACACTTCTACACTGATGGTGGGAGTGTAAACTAGCGCAACCTCTGTGGAAAGCAGTGTGGCGAGTCGTAAAAGCTCTAAAAACTGACCTTCCATATGATCCTGCAATCCCCCTACTGGGAATATACCCTGAAGAACACAAATCACTCTATAAAAAAGATACCTGCACACGTATGTTTATCGCAGCATTGTTCACAATAGCAAGAACCTGGAAACAACCATGCTGCCCATTAAAAGAGGACTGGATTAAAAAAATGTGGTACATATACACGATGGAATACTACGCAGCCATAAAAAAGAACAAAATCATGAATTTCGCTGCAACCTGGATGGAACTAGAGTCTATAATACTGAGTGACCTCTCACAAAAACAAAAATCCGAATATCACATGTTCTCACTCATATAATGGACCTTGAACATCCAATGCAATACTATGAGAAAATGACGGATGGTACTGGGAACCTACGGGGGGGAGGGGGATGGGATTAACAGTAGCAAATATCTGTCGGGGGATGGGAAAACACTTCTTATCTACAGGGTGCCTGAATGAAACGTCATTGTACACCTACCGTTAACTGTACCCCACAAAACCATAATAAAAACTACTGATTAATGAAAAAAAATAAAATAAAATAAAATAAAATAAAATAAAAAAAATAATAATATCAATGAGACGCATCAAAAAATAAAATTTTGAGTCGGGGCAAAACTTTTATATATATGTATGTATATGCATGTGTTCTATGGTTTACAGGAGGTACACTTAGAAACTAATATTTAATTAATGCATTTTTCATTTTATATTCCACAATTTCTCATATTAATATTCCCTACCCCCTCCAATTATTACATTTGTATTTGATTTAATTAATTCTTCTGGAAGAATTAACCTCATAAAGTATTCACAACTCTCTCTTTGTATGATGTTAGTATCCACTATGCAAACTTATCATAGCTCTTATATCCCTTACTCAAATTGTTCACATAACAGTCCTTTCTTTGTGATTGTAATCATTTGAGAACACACACGGCATCCTAATCATCAGTGTGCTGACTACCTAAGGGAAGATGGAGGGCCTTCTTCACAAGAATGTCAAATCTT
>NW_007198456.1:0-1506 GCF_000164805.1 Carlito syrichta | reverse complement strand
CGAGGTCCATCTTTTTGTGAAAAAGTCACAAGTGTAGTCTGGGTCATGGCTGAGAATAATCACACCCCAGGAGAAGATGCTGAGTCTGCAGTTTGACTGTCCACAGTCCTCAGACCCCCAGTTGAGTTTTCCCCTAGCCACAGTTTCTGGTCCTTCTTGTCTCTGCATTTTAACTGCCTGTGTCTGTTGGCAACTGCTGGATACTACAGAGGATATGAACAAAGAGTGAGCCCTAGAGATGGAGGGAATATTGGACCAAAGAGACTGACTGGGGCAGAGTAATTTTTAAATGCAGAAGTAATTTCCTCGGTTGGAAATTAAAGAAGAGATGGGGCCATAACATGTCTGGATTTCTTATCTTGGAGAAGAATGTAAGCTGTGGATTAGCAACACTGTAGTAGCTTATGATAAATATTTTAGGTTGTGGACTTTGGGATGTCTGGGGGACAGTGTGTTTGGGGTTCTTGTTCATGCTCTGTTGAATCAGTCTTGGGCATTAGATGAAAGTCCCTTAAATTTTTCAGGCCTCATTTTTGTAATATATAAAACAGCAATAAGAGATGCTTGCCTGACATCTCATCCAGTTGTTGTGAGGATTAAATGAGGTACTGTACCTGAGAGTTCTTTCTTTTTTTTAAGTCGGAGTCTCACTTTGTCACCCAGGCTGAGTACAGTGACATGTTCACAGTCACCATAAACTCCACCTTCTGTACTCAGGTGATCCTTCCGCCTCAGCCTTCCAAGTAGCTGGAACTATAGGCATACGCCATGACACCTGGCTAATTTTTTAGTTTATTGTAGAGACGAGGTTTCACCAAGTTGCACAGGCTGGTCTCAAACCCCTGAGCTCAGGCAATCCTCTCACCTCCACTTCCCAAAGTGCTGGGATTACAGGCGTGAGCCACCCTGCCTGGCTTGTACCTGAGAGTTCTTTAAGGAATCTAACTCACTACACGCTTTGGTGAAACTATGGTACCTCTAGCCTTTTCTTGACTTTAGAAAATCCCTGATCCCTCCCCATTCATGGTACCCATGGTCTGTGGTAGTTGGGTCCACTCATACATTATCACTCACTCTGTGGTGAAGCTGAGATTTGGTGTACACACCAAGTGTAAATTCATTCTTAAAATGTCATTGCAAAAAGGCAAAGGGAAAGCATTCTCTTTTATTGTTAGGGGGTCCTTAAGCATCCTTTGAGGGGTAAAGCAGTCTTCGAAAAAACAAATTTTATAGATAAAGAAACAGAGAATAAAAACCTTGCCTAATTTGGTAGTTGTGCCCCTAAGCACCTTGCCTCCATTTAAGTGTTGAGGAAATAGCTGGAATTCAATTAGCACGATGGAAAACCATGCTACTGACCACAGAACTGGCTTCACTGTCCGTGTATATCTTCTTGGTCGTGTACCAAATGTGGTCTAATTTCTCCTGCCAAGGAGATGCAAAAACAGGTATCAGTAGACATCAGACTTTCATTCATGTGATTTCTGTCATGCCATATACATGAAA
>NW_007198455.1:0-931 GCF_000164805.1 Carlito syrichta | reverse complement strand
GGTGATCCTTCCGCCTCAGCCTTCCAAGTAGCTGGAACTATAGGCATACGCCATGACACCTGGCTAATTTTTTAGTTTATTGTAGAGACGAGGTTTCACCAAGTTGCACAGGCTGGTCTCAAACCCCTGAGCTCAGGCAATCTTCTCACCTCCACTTCCCAAAGTGCTGGGATTACAGGCGTGAGCCACCCTGCCTGGCTTGTACCTGAGAGTTCTTTAAGGAATCTAACTCACTACACGCTTTGGTGAAACTATGGTACCTCTAGCCTTTTCTTGACTTTAGAAAATCCCTGATCCCTCCCCATTCATGGTACCCATGGTCTGTGGTAGTTGGGTCCACTCATACATTATCACCCACTCTGTGGTGAAGCTGAGATTTGGTGTACACACCAAGTGTAAATTCATTCTTAAAATGTCATTGCAAAAAGGCAAAGGGAAAGCATTCTCTTTTATTGTTGGGGGTCCTTAAGCATCCTTTGAGGGGTAAAGCAGTCTTCGAAAAAACAAATTTTGTAGATAAAGAAACAGAGAATAAAAACCTTGCCTAATTTGGTAGTTGTGCCCCTAAGCACCTTGCCTCCATTTAAGTGTTGAGGAAATAGCTGGAATTCAATTAGCAGGATGGAAAACCATGCTACTGACCACAGAACTGGCTTCACTGTCCGTGTATATCTTATTGGCCGTGTACCAAATGTGGTCTAATTTCTCCTGCCAAGGAGATGCAAAACAGGTATCAGTAAGAACATCAGAACTTTCATTCATGTGATTTCTGTCATGCCATATACATGAAAAATTCAGATTTTAGAATAAGGACAGTAAAGATTCCTCTTTTGTATCTTATAAGGTACTCCTCCCTCCCCATAACAATAAATATTATGCTTCTTGAAGTCTGATAAACACTTGAGATCATGAGCTAGCATTTCCATGCTGA
>NW_007198454.1:0-783 GCF_000164805.1 Carlito syrichta | reverse complement strand
TTGGTGTACACACCAAGTGTAAATTCATTCTTAAAATGTCATTGCAAAAAGGCAAAGGGAAAGCATTCTCTTTTATTGTTAGGTGGTCCTTAAGCATCCTTTGAGAGGTAAAGCAGTCTTTGAAAAAGCAAATTTTATAGATAAAGAAACAGAGAATAAAAACCTTGCCTAATTTGGTAGTTGTGCCCCTAAGCACCTTGCCTCCATTTAAGTGCTGAGGAAATAGCTGGAATTCAATTAGCAGGATGGAAAACCATGCTACTGACCACAGAACTGGCTTCACTGTCCGTGTATATATTCTTGGCCGTGTACCAAACGTGGTCTAATTTCTCCTGCCAAGGAGATGCAAAACAGGTATCAGTAAGAACATCAGAACTTTCATTCATGTGATTTCTGTCATGCCATATACATGAAAAATTCAGATTTTAGATTAAGGACAGTAAAGATTCCTCTTTTGTATCTTAAAAGGTACTCCTCCCTCCCCATAACAATAAATATTATGCTCCTTGAAGTCTGATAAACACTTGAGATCAGGAGCTAGCATTTCCATGCTGAGAAGACCCCCAACTTCAGACGTGGGGGTTCCGAAGGATGCAAGCACGTGACAGGGTGTAGTAACAGTTATTTCTCACTCTTCAAATTTGCCCATTTTCTTTTTTCATCTCAGTTTCTCCCCTATTTTAAATGGAAAACCTACCCATTTCATAGAGATCCCAAACTTTTCAAATCTTTACTTATTTTTTATTTCTTTGAGTTGGGGGTCTCACTCTGTTGCCATGGCTA
>NW_007198453.1:0-966 GCF_000164805.1 Carlito syrichta | reverse complement strand
CGGATCAAAAATATTTGTTGAAAATCATGTTTGTATGGAACACGTGCAGACTTAAAAAAAAACCCTCATTCCCTGAACAATACTGTATAACAGCTATTTGCATAGCATTTATACTGCATTAGGTATTGTAAGTAATCTAGAGGTGATTTAAAGTATATGGCAGATGCAAGTATGTTTTATGGAAATACTATGGCATTTTATACAGGAAACTTGAGCGTCTGCAGATTTTGTTTTCTGTAGGAAGTCCTGGAGCCGATCATCCTCTGTGATACCAAGGGATGACATATGTCTATATTTATCTATGTACGTGGGTGTTATATTGGGGGCTTAGGAAAGATAAACCCTCAAATCTCCCTTGGGGATTCAGCAGAAATTGGGCAGCAAGCAGTTTAACCCTACTAACCATATTAGTCTCCTACTTTCACTGAGTCTTTTATGGAAAGAGCTATATGGGTGGAATTTTTTGTTGAGAGCCAACATCTATAGCTACATGGCTGAGGCCTGTAAAGGCCCATCTGGAAGATCACCTCTGACATAGGATATCAGTCATACCTATAATATCGGCGTGCGATTAGTGACCAGTGTGCATACATGGCAGTAAAACATAAGTAAATATCAATATGCCTGATGGAAAGTACACAGTGGAATTATTTTTCTCTGTCTTTCTAAGTTTTACTTCTTTCTAGATATTTTTTAACTTCTATTTCCTGGTAGACTGGTTAGTCAGCTCTCGTTCCGAAAGCTGTTTCCCCTAGGGCTAAGATTAGAAAGTAAATTACCATAATAGTTTTGTTGCCTTGCCCCTAGCCAGGCAGAACGTTTTCTTTTGTTTCGTTAATTACTGAAACTCTGTCTGCTGCAGCCCATGACCACCATCATGGCAGCCATGCATTTCCTTGTTCAAGAGTGTGACAGCTACTATTTGATTTTTAGAGTAGACCTGTTAGGATAAAATATATACATATG
>NW_007198452.1:0-1366 GCF_000164805.1 Carlito syrichta | reverse complement strand
GGGAAGCATAGTTCATGCTTGAGTGAAATAATAAGCAAGAAAATTGTACTCAATATTTGGAATCTCCTGAATATCTTGATTTCCATCTCACATGGTATTTGTCATCTCCATGAGGTCATAGGCCATTATGAACAGATTGTAACTGCTCAAATCAGCACAAGAAATCCAGAATCTTTGGTAATTGCACTCAGAATGGTAAAGTCAATATGATCTAAACATTACATTTTCTTTTTGGTTGGGTTTACCAGAACTTTGCAAATTACATGAGCAAAATCCACTAATTATTTTTACTGTCAGCATGTGTTTCCATAATGAAGTAAGAGCTTATTCTAGCTATAGAAATGGAGACAAAAGAGGTGGGAGAGTGGTTGGGGATTCATGGAGGACATTTGATTTAATTTCAGGTTAACTTCTTCAAGTGAGGAAGTCATACACAACTTCAAGGCAGAAATTCTTTGAGTGGCAAAGGCAGTTTTGTGGGTATCAGAATATCCCAAATTTACTACATTGTGTCCTTTAACTCTCTGTGAGTATCAATATCCCATTTCTTATCAATGTCTGAACTTTTGCAGTATATATCAGTAGAGATTATGGATTTCATCCATTTTGTAATTCAGACACTTACAGACTTGAACTGTGCATTTAGGTATGTATTATTTTTATCATGTAGATGCTAAAGATAATAATTTTTGCTGTTGTCACAGTTCTTGAAGATTCCTAGGTTCTAGTTCTTTTGTTAAACATTCTGGGATTGTAGCAAGTTTATTTGCTTTTGCTTTTTTTTTTTCTTAGCCATTCAGACCTATTCAAAGCAGCACTCCACTAGCAGGTTCCTCAGCATCTTATGTTCTTTCTAGAGCAGCTGTCACTCAATTTCCTGAAGGTCAGCACTCAATGAGTACTTAATTTGAGGCTTGAATCACTGAGAACTTAGCTTTATGTCCTATATAATATCTTTTTCTTGAATATTAAGTAGGTTTTGATTTAGAACTGAAGGTCATTGTCTGTGTAATCCCTCAGTTCCAGGCAAACCAGAACTACTGGTCATACTCACTGAGTGGCTACCATAATAGTTAAGGTCACATCACAGTATCAGCCTGGCTACACTGCCACTGTCATTCCCACTGATCTAGGAAATGGTCTCTGATTCCATGGCAATGACTGATTCTGGAAATTATGCACCATTACCCTACTTCCAGAATTCTGAACAGTTCCACAGACTATTTTGGCGATTACTTGCAGATTCAATATTGATGTTCAGTTCATCCATTTTGATTTCTTGCCTGCTTTTATTAAAATCCAAATGTCAACATTTTTTCTTGTTTAACTTCTCTTTTCAAGGTTCCAGCTCTTGCTTTTCCATTAG
>NW_007198451.1:0-773 GCF_000164805.1 Carlito syrichta | reverse complement strand
TATGGATTTCATCCATTTGTAAATCAGACACTACAGACTTGAACTGTGCATTTAGGTATGTATTATTTTTATCATGTAGATGCTAAAGATAATAATTTTTGCTGTGTCACAGTTCTGAAGATTCCTAGGTTCTAGTTCTTTTGTTAAACATTCTGGGATTGTAGCAAGTTTATTTGCTTTTGCTTTTTTTTTTTAGCCATTCAGACCTATTCAAAGCAGCACTCCACTAGCAGGTTCCTCAGCATCTTATGTTCTTTCTAGAGCAGCTGTCACTCAATTTCCTGAAGGTCAGCACTCAATGAGTACTTAATTTGAGGCTTGAATCACTGAGAACTTAGCTTTATGTCCTATATAATATCTTTTTCTTGAATATTAAGTAGGTTTTGATTTAGAACTGAAGGTCATTGTCTGTGTAATCCCTCAGTTCCAGGCAAACCAGAACTACTGGTCATACTCACTGAGTGGCTACCATAATAGTTAAGGTCACATCACAGTATCAGCCTGGCTACACTGCCACTGTCATTCCCACTGATCTAGGAAATGGTCTCTGATTCCATGGCAATGACTGATTCTGGAAATTATGCACCATTATCCTACTTCCAGAATTCTGAACAGTTCCACAGACTATTTTGGTGATTACTTGCAGATTCAATATTGATGTTCAGTTCATCCATTTTGATTTCTTGCCTGCTTTTATTAAAATCCAAATGTCAACATTTTTTCTTGTTTAACTTCTCTTTTCAAGGTTCCAGCTCTTGCTTTTCCATTAGGAT
>NW_007198450.1:0-826 GCF_000164805.1 Carlito syrichta | reverse complement strand
CCCTCCCTTCCTCCTTTCTTTTTCTTTCTCTCTTTCTCCCTTTCTTTCTTCCTCCCTCCCTCCCTTCCTCCCTCTCTCTCTCTTTCTTTCTCTCACACTGTCACCCAAGCTGAAGTGCAGCGATACAATCATGACACCATAACCTCAGCATTTTGAGTTCAGGCAATCCTTCTGCTTCAGCCTCCCGAGTAACTGGAACTACAGATGCACACCACCACATCCAGCTAATTTTTTTAATTTTAGTAAAGGCTAGGCCTCACTATATTGCCTAGGCTAATCTTGAACTCCTGGGTTCTTGCCTTGCCCTCCCAAAGTGCCAGGGTTATGGGTGTGAGCCACCATGCTGCCCCCCCAAGGCCACTTTCGAGTAGAACTATACCACCTCATGTGTAGTGCAAGAATCTTTTAATAGCAAAATATTCCTAATTCTTTCTCCCTATTTATTGTGTCATTGCTATTATTCATTTTCCTTTTACATAAGCTAATACAAACTGTTGATAGTCTTAATTTGAACAAATTTTTATCTCTTAGATCAATTAACAATAAGAAAAATAAATGTTTTATCATACATTCAATTATACTTTCTCTAATGCTCTTCCTTTCTGTTTACAGATCTAAGTTTCTGACCCATTTTATTTTCTTTCTCTCTATTGCTTGAGCCAAGCAGGTCAAGACTGCAGTGGCTGTGAACATGCCATTGTACTCCAGCATGGGTGACAGAGTAAGACTCTGACTCAAAAAAAAAAAATAATTTTTCTTTAACATTTTTTGAAGGACAAGTCTACAGGTAATACTTTTTTTTTTAAATAAAAGAATAATTTTGTAA
>NW_007198449.1:0-1215 GCF_000164805.1 Carlito syrichta | reverse complement strand
GCTGAAGTGCAGCGATACAATCATGACACCATAACCTCAGCATTTTGAGTTCAGGCAATCCTTCTGCTTCAGCCTCCCGAGTAACTGGAACTACAGATGCACACCACCACATCCAGCTAATTTTTTTAATTTTAGTAAAGGCTAGGCCTCACTATATTGCCTAGGCTAATCTTGAACTCCTGGGTTCTTGCCTTGCCCTCCCAAAGTGCCAGGGTTATGGGTGTGAGCCACCATGCTGCCCCCCCAAGGCCACTTTCGAGTAGAACTATACCACCTCATGTGTAGTGCAAGAATCTTTTAATAGCAAAATATTCCTAATTCTTTCTCCCTATTTATTGTGTCATTGCTATTATTCATTTTCCTTTTACATAAGCTAATACAAACTGTTGATAGTCTTAATTTGAACAAATTTTTATCTCTTAGATCAATTAACAATAAGAAAAATAAATGTTTTATCATACATTCAATTATACTTTCTCTAATGCTCTTCCTTTCTGTTTACAGATCTAAGTTTCTGACCCATTTTATTTTCTTTCTCTCTATTGCTTGAGCCAAGCAGGTCAAGACTGCAGTGGCTGTGAACATGCCATTGTACTCCAGCATGGGTGACAGAGTAAGACTCTGACTCAAAAAAAAAAATAATTTTTCTTTAACATTTTTTGAAGGACAAGTCTACAGGTAATACTTTTTTTTTAAATAAAGAATAATTTTGTAAGGTACAAAACTTTGGTTGGCAGGTTTTTTGTTTCCTTCTTTTGTTTTCTTTCTGAAAACTTTAAATGTTTTACTTAGCTCCTTCTTATTTATGTGATTTCAGAAGAGAAATTAGATGTAATTGCTATCTTGACTTTTATATCAGTGTTTCTGTTCCTTCTGGTTTCTTTCAGACTTGTTTATTTTAACTCTAGTTTCTGTAATGTGAATATGATAGGACTGGGTATAGTGGTTTTGCTTTGTTTTGGCATTTATGCTGTTTGGTGTTCTTTGAGCCTCCTGGATCTGTGGTTTTGTGCCTGACGTTAATTTGAGAAAATCATTCAGTCATTATTTTAAAAACATTTGTTTTTTTACCCTCTTTGCTCTCCTTCTTAGATTTCTCATACAAGTGTGTTACATCTTTCAGAACTATCTCAATGTTTTTGTATATCTTGCTTTGACATAATTGTTTAAATTCTCAGTCTGGGTATTGCAACACTCTGCCATAGCTAAATCTGG
>NW_007198448.1:0-841 GCF_000164805.1 Carlito syrichta | reverse complement strand
AAAACACAATGCACATGCATCACTGACAGCTGATGTTTACATATTTTTAAATTATACTTCCAGATTGCAATTCATGAAAGAGTTAGATTGTGTCTTTATCAATGAACTACCAAAAAAAATTGTGCTCAGTTTCAGAAGTTTATGTAACCTTTCCAACTTCTTACATCTCTGGTGATTGTTTAGGTCAATAAAGTTACGGTTAAGTAAGGAAAGAAATGAGACTGTGACCTACACATTAATTATTTTTATTTGTCTTGAGTATCTGAAAACAAAATGGTCACTCCTGCTGGATTATTTATCTAAGTTACTTCCTGAATATAATAATTGTATGTGTTTTTTCAAATACATTATCTCATTTGATCCCCAAAACAACAGTTAAACATATATTGTCGGTGACCTGCACTGACCAAGGGGGGGTTAGGACCGCACCGGTGAATCAGAACGGAGAGAAGAAACCACACGGAGGCAGCTCTTCTGGGAACAGTCTGGCCAAGACTGAAGCCAATTTTATTCAAACTTTTTCCAACTTATATACCATTTTCTATAATCTCCAGCAGTGTGACAATTACTTGCTGGGGGCGTACAAGTTCATTGATGTGTAACACGCTTTACAAATCATGTACCATCACAAGACTTTCAAGTTCCCAGTGAACAATTACAATTCCATGATGTATGAATCACAGGTGCACAATTTCAATACAGATTGTTCAAAATGTTTTCCACAATGTTCAATAAATCATTCATATTATACTCTATGTTCTAAACTCTGATTTAAAAACTTTCAAAGTTAACTCTAAGTTCAATCCAATTTTACTAACTTTTAATATTTCTGACGATTAAT
>NW_007198447.1:0-1434 GCF_000164805.1 Carlito syrichta | reverse complement strand
CAATTTCATAAACTAGAGCCCCAGAAACACAGTTTGGTCCTTTGGCTCCAGGGGACCTTACTATCTTCTACTACAGGTGCCTACATCTGGCCTTTGTGCCTGACCCTGACACCTGCTGTCACTGATGCAACCCCTTCTGAAGGTTTCTTTTGTGTCTCCTGTCACTCCTTCTTCACCTATCTTTCTCTTAATTTCTTCTTTTGCCCCCCTGCTAACCTCCATACTTTTATGAGTTATTTTCTGCCCCTCACCTCAACACATGCACCCTCCTCAGAGAACCTTACTTAACCCCTGGGCCTTAACCAGGAGGCTCCCAAATCCATATCTATGATCCAGATCTCAGCCATGAGTTGCAGACCCACATATTCATTCGTACTTGACTCCACCCTACCTGCCCTCCTATGAATGCACTTGCCCTCCCTGTCTCTGTGATTCTTGTGATAATGTTGTTATGCACAAAGTAGCCACAATCGTAGGAGCCAGCTTCATGCCTCTTTCAGTTGATTGTCTTCAGGTCTGCTTCATGTGACATCCATTTATTTAAAGATCATTGACTCAGTGCCATAAAGTTCCTGGCAAGAAACCAGCTCTGAGGATATAGGAAAGGAAGATGTGGCCCTGAGTGCATGGAGGTATGAGTCACATGTGACTGTATGGGTATCTTCCCAATGTTAGTCTTCTTCTTTGTTTCTTGTTGGGAGGGTAACCATGCCTCCCAGTTTGCTTGGGGCAATGCCGATTTATTTTCTTCTGTCCAAATGGCTCTCTGGCTACCATGTTTTATTTTCTGAAATGTCCTGTGTTGGACAACAAAATTATATGCCCAATTATTATACCTGTTTTAAGGTGTTATTAGACCTGTTTGTAATCTTTTACTTGATGTAGCATCATCAGTGCACTAGGTTGTTATCAGTTTCCTCAAAGATCTCTCTGTCATCAGTCTGGTTTCATTTCCATGTGTCTTCCAGTCTACTTCAGGAATCTGGCTACATCATAAACAGACCAAATTATTCTCATGAAGATAATAATTATCAAGTGTTCCTCACTGTCTAGCAAATAAGTCCAAAATTCTGAGCAAGACATAAAGGTTTACATATAATTGGTTTGAGTCCTGTCCACTTTTCTGAGCTATCTCCAGTCTATCCCAGGAAAGACCTTTATTTCCCAGTTGCTTGTCCTGCACATGCATGACCAGCACTTCCTCCTTTTCTGTACCTTGCTGTTCCCTTTACCTGAAAGTCATGTTTCCCTTCCCAGTCTGATGGGCTATGACCCCTTGCCCTCCATCAGTCACAAAGACCTTCTCCTCCAGTCCACCCTGAACTTCCAGGCTGGAATCACACCCTCTTGCAGGCAGCCCAGGAAGATATGATGTGTTTCCCTGCAATTTGATTTCTCCCCCCAATCCACATCTTGCCTGTTTTCCCTGCCATC
>NW_007198446.1:0-742 GCF_000164805.1 Carlito syrichta | reverse complement strand
TCCAGGCATCACTATGATAAAGACACAAGACCCAATGGTATTTCACTGCCAATTGAAAGGTAGATGATGCTAATTGATTACAACTTTATTTCTCATGGAAACTAGACATGATCTTTCAATTATTTTTAAGTAACATTTCGGGTAGTTATTGCTAAAACCGAGTAATTAAACAATTGAGATAAAATCTAGTTGCCATTAACTCAGCACAATTTCTCAGCTTGATCAATTTCCATGTCCCATTAATACCAAAAACTTAAGATTTATGCTGCTGTAGGAAAAGAACGAAAAATGTGAATTTTTAAAAAAATTAATATTAATTATTCAGTATGCACTTACTCTAAGTCAGAGGTCCTCAAACTTTTAAAACAGCGGGCCAGTACACTGTCCCTCAGACCGTTGGAGGGGCAAACTATAGTTAAAAAAAAGGAATTTGTTCATAGTTTTTTTTTTTAAACTATAGTCTGTACTCTTCAGCCAAGACAGGACACAGGGAAACAGCAGGCCCAGACTGCACTGGGTGGACAACACCACATGCACTTGGGAGAGGATGTGGCATTGGAGGGTGATGTGGAATGTCCCTTGATGGTTTAGGGCGTGGCCGAGGCAAGGGTCAGCGGGGAGTTTGTGTGCCCGATTTTACACGCGGTCGTCCATTTTCCGTAATATTAAATTGTACTGTGAGAGGGGCCGAGATGAGCATCTCCTGAGCTGTCTGAGAGTTGGCCAGGGATCCCATCTGGTG
>NW_007198445.1:0-821 GCF_000164805.1 Carlito syrichta | reverse complement strand
TAGATGATGCTAATTGATTACAACTTTATTTCTCATGGAAACTAGACATGATCTTCAATTATTTTTAAGTAACATTTCGGGTAGTTATTGCTAAAACCGAGTAATTAAACAATGAGATAAAATCTAGTTGCCATTAACTCAGCACAATTTCTCAGCTTGATCAATTTCCATGTCCCATTAATACCAAAAACTTAAGATTTATGCTGCTGTAGGAAAAGAACGAAAAATGTGAATTTTTAAAAAAATTAATATTAATTATTCAGTATGCACTTACTCTAAGTCAGAGGTCCTCAAACTTTTAAAACAGCGGGCCAGTACACTGTCCCTCAGACCGTTGGAGGGGCAAACTATAGTTAAAAAAAAGGAATTTGTTCATAGTTTTTTTTTTTAAACTATAGTCTGTACTCTTCAGCCAAGACAGGACACAGGGAAACAGCAGGCCCAGACTGCACTGGGTGGACAACACCACATGCACTTGGGAGAGGATGTGGCATTGGAGGGTGATGTGGAATGTCCCTTGATGGTTTAGGGCGTGGCCGAGGCAAGGGTCAGCGGGGAGTTTGTGTGCCCGATTTTACACGCGGTCGTCCATTTTCCGTAATATTAAATTGTACTGTGAGAGGGGCCGAGATGAGCATCTCCTGAGCTGTCTGAGAGTTGGCCAGGGATCCCATCTGGTGCTGCCCCAACCAGATACACTCCACTCCCTTGTTGTTTCCTCCAGCCCAATGGCGACACCACCCATGTCATCCCCCCACCTCCGAAAAGGGAGTGCGGGACACAAAGTCACTGGGTCATTGGTCCCAAACGGAACACAAAGC
>NW_007198444.1:0-871 GCF_000164805.1 Carlito syrichta | reverse complement strand
AAGGAGGGGCCCTGTGTACTTGGGGTAGAAAACCTGCAGAATGAATACAAGCCTTGAGCATGCCCAGCCCATCTACAAGAACTCACAGGCAGTGAGCGATGCCGTGCTGAGGCCTGCAGGTGTGGAGAGTCTGTGCCTTTTCATTTTGCTGAGATGTTTCATCTTAATCTACCGAAGGTGTTAAAAGAATGTATACACATTTTCTTTCTTTAAAAAAAAACAGGATTTATTGAGAGGACAGAAAATCTCCCAAGCCGGAGGGGACACAAGGTTATTGCCCTGTATACACATTTTCAGAGATGTTTTCTATGTATTACTTTTCAAAGTACTTTTCAGAAGTGTCTGGACACTATGGTAACCATGCTGAGCATCTCTAGTAATTGCAGAAGTCAAATGTGACTTGTATTCATCTTTTGTTATCAGTATATATTTTTCCTTTCTTAAAATGGGTATACATTTTTTGCACCCTCTGTATTTGCTGAATTTGGACTTCTTCATGTCACCCACATTTCCAAAAGAATCCCTGTGTTCACTACATATCTAATTTGAATAGATCCAACTGTTGTCTCTCCTATGAAAGTCTTTTTTTTAGGTGATACCAATACATTTACAGAGACACCCCTCAGACCTCAGAACATGCAGGTACCCATGGGGTATTTATAATAATAAAAGCTTGTGACTTTCTTGAGCACTTGCCACGGACCAGGTATTGTTCTGAGTTGTGTGAGGCATTTGCTCACTTTCTCCTCACTATGACTGAACAAGGCAGGACTTTTTACTAAGCCCATCGCACAGGTAAGACAGCTGGAACATGGAGAGAGCTAGTACTTTGCAGAGATACCTTGGTAAACGTGGGGTGGCACTGTGGAGC
>NW_007198443.1:0-1450 GCF_000164805.1 Carlito syrichta | reverse complement strand
TCCTGTCACCCACATTTCCAAAAAGAATCCCTGTGCTCACTACATATCTAATTTGAATAGATCCAACTGTTGTCTCTCCTATGAAAGTCTTTTTTTAGGTGATACCAATACATTTACAGAGACACCCCTCAGACCTCAGAACATGCAGGTACCCATGGGGTATTTATAATAATAAAAGCTTGTGACTTTCTTGAGCACTTGCCACGGACCAGGTATTGTTCTGAGTTGTGTGAGGCATTTGCTCACTTTCTCCTCACTATGACTGAACAAGGCAGGACTCTTTACTAAGCCCATCGCACAGGTAAGACAGCTGGAACATGGAGAGGGCTAGTACTTTGCAGAGATACCATGGTAAACGTGGGGTGGCACTGTGGAGCTGGACACAGAGACCACACTTTCAACCAATAGGCAACACTACCCCATTGGGTGCTAGAAGGAAGTCAAAGTGACTGTTAGGACCCCTGAGCTCCAGTCTGGAGTGAACTGTTGATGATTCCAGTGAAGCTAAGCAGAGCTGCAGCTCCATGGAGCTCCCCACTTATTTATTAAGAGGGAAGCAATCCCATCCTGTTGTAGCCAGGGAGAAAGTGATGGCCAGGGCAGACTGTGCACTCCGGTGGCTCTCTTTATCATGCCCCACTGTCTCTGAGACCCTCACATTCAGAGCACACCTATACACCGTTTTCTTTTCTGGTCATGCTTTCTCCATTGCCCATTCCTCCTCCCAGAATGGTTCATATTTACTCAACTATGGAGGGGAATTGAGCTAAAAGATGAGAGTGATTTTCAGTTTCCCTGTACACATGCAACAAGCTTGGAGTAGACATTCTATCCTAATAATAAGTAAAAAGCTGAACAAATGGAAAATGGGCAACTCTTCTTAGATCCTTCAGAGAGTTGAGATTGCAGGGAAAACCACTGCTCCAGAAATTGAAGAGACAGACTGGAGAATGCAGATATCACAGCTTTCTGAAGCAGAAACCCAAGGATTGAAACCTCCACAGGAGCCAGCACTAAGGTAGGAAAACCTGAACTCTGATGAACTGCTGCAGGCACAGCATGGAAAACTTGAGAGGGAAAATCCCTGGACACCAGTCATGGGGTCCCACATTTTTGTCAGTTTGAGATTCCAGAGCTGCACCAGTGTCTCATGGCAAAAAAAGAGAGAGAAAAATCTCCCCATTCTTCCAGCAGGGAATTTTTTAATTGAAACATGCCAGAGCACGCTGTTCTCTTTAACAAGACCTGCTGGAAGGACTCATTGTTTAACTGGAGCTTCATGTGCTGGGGTTGTATCCTATCCCAACTGACCTGGAGAAAGGAAAATTCCTACCATGAGCCCCTTCTCTTTTTTTTTGAGCTGGAGTCTCACTCTGTTGCCCAGAATGGAGTACAGTGGCACGTTCCTGGCCCCCACAGCCTTGACCTGCTGGGCTCCAGTGATCCTTCG
>NW_007198442.1:0-1219 GCF_000164805.1 Carlito syrichta | reverse complement strand
CGTAAATCAGATTCTCCTAACCTCACATCTGCCTAAAAACTCCATCATATCTGGTGGGCATCGTGTCCTTACCCCTCAGGCAGAGATTTTTGCTCAAGGTAACACAGTCTGTTTACATCTGTCAGTCTGTCTGACTGACATCTGTCAGTCGTGGCTTCAGATGTACCTGGAACAGGTGAAAGTCTGTGAGCCAGTCCTTTGGAATTTAGTGTGATTGACAAGGCTGAGATTAACCATGTCTTGTTTCTGCACAGGCATCCTGACTTTCTATTCTGAGATGCCTGGCTAGGTCTGGGCCACAGTCATCTCTGTGGCTAACACTTGAACAGGGATGGACTGTCGGCCCCTCCAGAACCACATGCAGTGGGAAGAGGGAATTCTCTGAACAAATGGCAGTACTCTTTCTAGAATGTGGGGCCAGGGATGCGAGGTAGCCAGAAACCACGTGCATGCACTACCGGCAAGCAGATGAGAAAGGGCTTTCAGTAAACCTGTCTGAATCCTCTGGGATCTCACTGGAGTTTCTAGATTATGTGATTTAAATCCCAGGAGGTAAATAGAGACCTGGATCTTAGTTCTCATTTCTTTTTTAATGGACACAGGTTTGTTTTCCTTAACTTGGATGATATCAATTGGTTGCCTAGCACATGGTTCTCCGGTCATATTTTTTCCTAAAGAAATCATATAATTCAAACAATAGAAAACTTAATTTGCTTCTATATTCATGTTGTCACAAGAAGCAGGCTTATTATTATGCTGAAGCCACTGGTAGTAGTGGGGGCTTTTGAATTCAGTAGTCATTTGACACCTTTCTCTCTCTCTCTTTCTCCCTCTCTCTCCCTCTCTCTCTCTCTATTAGGCCCAGAACCAATGCAATATTTAACATCTCTCAAGTACCTTCTTGCCACTACTTTCTTATTTTCACAACATGGAATAGTTGTTTCATGCAAAAAGAGAGAAGGAAATCTTTGACAGTGAATTGTCATGGCATGTCTTGTACCATAGACTGAGTTGAGTATTAACTGCAATCTGCTGATTTTGGAAGAGATGAGGGTATTTCCTGTGGGAGGCTGCAAGACTAACTAGCAGTGGAATGAAGCTCCCAAAATGAGCACTTCGTGTGTAGATGGTCCTTACCGTTATTTTCATTTTTGTTATTTCAAACAGAGTCAAAGAAGCAAACTAAAATAGCCAATAAAACAATCTTAAAATATCCAAC
>NW_007198441.1:0-1057 GCF_000164805.1 Carlito syrichta | reverse complement strand
AAAGCTGGTGGTGAAAGCTAGTAGAAGAACCAGGGCGCAAGTCTCAGACCAAGAGGCTGGTGATGTAACTTAAGTGACAGGAGAGACTTGAGGACCAAGGTTCCCCTGTGGACTTAGAGAAGATGATTCAGAAGCAGACCCTGGGTGCACTGGGGCTTGACCTGATAGATACTTCTGGAAACTGACCTTGCCCTCACTTTCTTATACTGTGTTGACATTTTCACAAATATAAGTTAAAGTATTTGATCTTTTGAATTAGTCACTTATTATCACAGACTTTCATAGCAAATTATAGACTGCTCCTAAAATAGTCTATTATTAGAAATAAGATTTTATGTAAATCTACGCGTGTGTGTCTGTGTGTGTGTGTGTGTGTGTGTGTGTGATCTGCTTTAGCAACACATCATTTCTTCTTCTGAATTTCTGAAAAGAGAGTTTGGGTAGAGCAAAAAGACCCAAGAAATCAGCTAAAAGCAACAGTTTCGAAGTCCTTCAAGGATGGTGGTAAACTGTATTCAAGTTTTCTTATGCTGTTAAGAGGCCATGCCCAATTTTATCATTCTGACATTTTAGAAGATCCTGCAACCTCTATCATCATTACTTAGGTTAAAAACAGATTTACCCAATTTCCCTTAAAATGTCAGCCTTGGCAAACAACCGCATCTAAGAACCACTGTTTCAATACCTCATTCTCCCACTGAAATAAACACAATTCATAGAAAATATAAATATGGTACCCTCACAAAAAGGAAGGCCAGCAGTAAGTTAAAAATACAGCTGAAAGTTAGAGAGACCTGAGGTAAGGAGTTATCACCTCCTTCCAAGCCTTGGAAGAAACACACAGCTTAGGGACGCACCGGTTACTTATACTGAGGGCGCAAGTTGTAGGTCCTGCTAACCGGTAAATGATATCCAAATAACCTCTAGGCCTGCTAATTAACAACACCCAAGCCGGCTCGGTGGCTCAGCCTGTAATCCCGCGCCTTTGGGAGGCAGAGGTGAGTGGATTGCCTGAGCCCACGGGTTTGAGACCTGCCTGGGCAGTGAGACCTCATCT
>NW_007198440.1:0-1206 GCF_000164805.1 Carlito syrichta | reverse complement strand
TGCATAGGAATTAAACAAATTTATACATATGTTTAGTTATATATATAAATAAATATTTATATATATTTCAGTTATATAAATATATACAAATAAATATATAATATATAAATATATATTTAGTTATATATCAATAATAAATAAATAAATGTATGTATGTATGTATGTATGTATATTCAACATAAGAGCCAAGTGTTCAAAACCTTTGCTTGTGACTGGCATCCCAGAATCCGGCTTCCGTGGACCTGGTCAGTGGGAAATGCTGGTTCTCTGGAGGAATGTCAGCCAAAAGCAGTTAAAAATCTCCATTCTGAAATGCTCCAGAAAGCACAAGATGGTCATTAAAGGGAACTCACCCTCTTAGCGGGCTTCTGAACCATCAGCTGAAGGGCCCCAAGGGGACACTGTAAAGCCCTCAGCCCAAGGGAGCAGGGCCCTTCAAAACATTGTGAGGTCCTCGGACGTTATTTTTAGAAATAACCAAAATCTTTTTTTTTCTTTCTGCTGTGAGATTTAAAACTCTATTCCCAAGAAGTCTTAGATGTACACAAGGTTGATGTACCTCTTTTCATTGTCTGGGACATGGGTGCTCACCCAATTCCAGCTGTAGGAGCCAAAGCAACGTTTTTATTTAGTTACTCTTCAAAAACATCTTAAACCTTGTGTGTGTGTGTGTGTGTGTGTGTGTGTGTGTGTGTATGTGTGTGTGTGTGTGTGTGTGTGTGTGTGTGTGTGTGTGTGTGAATGTAAAACAGAATATTATTCAGCCTTAAAAGAGAAGAAAACTCCTGCCAATTTTGACAACATGGATGAAGCTAAAGGGACAATATGCTATGTGGAATCTTAAAAAGTTAAACTTTGAAAAAGTCAAAATAGAAGTAGAGGGTAGTAGGGTGATGAAAAGGGGGTGGGAATGGGTCAAAGGGTATAAACTTGCAGTTATAAAATGAATAAGCTCAGGAGAGCTAATGTACAGCATGATGACTATAGTTAATAACACTGTATTATACAATGAAGAGACTAGATCTTAAATGCTTTCACTACAAAAAATAGTAACACTGAGAGGTAATGAATATGTTAATTAGGTTGACTGCAGACATCATTTTGCAATGCACAAATATATCAAAACATCACGTTTTATACTTTGAATATATCCAGTTTTTATTAATTATACCTCCGTAAAACAGGAAAAAAATTCTACAATAATGG
>NW_007198439.1:0-1331 GCF_000164805.1 Carlito syrichta | reverse complement strand
GAGTGGAGAAATTACTCCTTGTTTGTTTGCCTATTAATCCGGAATTCTGTGGGGGTGTTCAAGTCTTCTGAAATGCATTATGGAGGCTCCTTAGAGTCCAAATCAAGTACGATGATAGAGTTTCAGTGTATATTTTAAAGCAGGGAGCAACGAGTTGATTTATAAATATTTAAACATAAATAATGATTCATGAATTGACATATCACCCAGTAAAATTTTTTGGATAAATAACATCATCCTGAGGGAATTTAAATACCGCTCTGTAGTCCTTCAGTATATATTAATAATCTTTAAAGTACTAACTTTCATATGTTCTCATATTTTTATCTAATCAGGATATATCTCTATTGATATAATTGGAAATTTCTAAGGCAGCCTTTTTTTGTCAACAGTTTAATTTTCCTGTTTTCAAGTTCATTTGATAGTAAAAGACACAGAAGTTATCGTCAACCCCAAAGAATCAATGGTAGACCAGTTGTTTTCATTTGAACTACACGTATTGGCAGAGTAGTTATGGTAATTTTTCAATTTGGTTAATATTTGTGCCCAAGTGTACGTGTAAAAAAATGTCAGTAGATATAAAATAGTACATGAAATAGCAAATAATTATGCTGTGAATATCATTTTGACTTTTCATTAGATGTAAGTGTTCATTTCTTAGACATGAATATATATTTTAAGCAGGCAGAGGGGCAAAATATGAACAACATGAGATTAGGGTCTATAGATCAGCAGAATTCTTTAAACAGATTTAGCAATATACCTTGAACACATTGTCATGTTTTTAAGCTACAGTGTCTCATTTCTGCAGTTGAGGGAAAGATATTCGTTTATCTGTTGTTTTGAGGATCAAATGACACAATGTATTGAAAAAACCCAGAGTACTATTGACATATTACTATTACATTCAGGAAGTAACTTAGATAAATAATCCAGCAGGGGTGAACTTTTCATTTTTAGACACTCAACTCAAATCAACATAATGAAAGTGTGGGTCACAGTGACATTTCATTCGGTGCTTAACAATAAAATTATGGACCTAAACAATCACTAGAGATGTAAGAAGTTGGAAAGATAACAGAAAATCTTTAAGTCTTAACGCCATTTTTTTTCGCAGTTTGTTAATAAGGACAGCAGTCTAACTTTCATGAATTCCAAACCTGGAAATTCCAATATTAAAAATACTTAAGGATCAGCTGTTCAGCTATTTGCATACACGTAATACTTTATTCTTCAGAATGATTCCACCCAATTTCAAAATAATTAGTGATAGGGTATGTCACTGCATTTTTTTATGGTCATGGCTCTTTGTTATTACATTATTTAAGGTT
>NW_007198438.1:0-1426 GCF_000164805.1 Carlito syrichta | reverse complement strand
GTAAAAAAATGTCAGTAGATATAAAATAGTACATGAAATAGCAATAATTATGCTGTGAATATCATTTTGACTTTTCATTAGATGTAAGTGTTCATTTCTTAGACATGAATATTTATTTTAAGCAGGCAGAGAGGCAAAATATCAACAACATGAGATTACGGTCTATAGACGAGAGGAGTTCTTCAAACAGATTTAGTAATATACCTTGAACACATTTGCATGTTTTTAAGCTACAGTGTCTCATTTCTGCAGTTGAGGGAAAGATATTCGTTTATCTGTTGTTTTGAGGATCAAATGACACAATGTATTGAAAAAACCCAGAGTACTATTGACATATTACTATTACATTCAGGAAGTAACTTAGATAAATAATCCAGCAGGGGTGAACTTTTCATTTTTAGACACTCAACTCAAATCAACATAATGAAAGTGTGGGTCACAGTGACATTTCCTTCGGTGCTTAACAATAAAATTATGGACCTAAACAATCACTAGAGATGTAAGAAGTTGGAAAGGTAACAGAAAATCTTTAAGTCTTAACACCATTTTTTTTCGCAGTTTGTTAATAAGGACAGCAGTCTAACTTTCATGAATTCCAAACCTGGAAATTCCAATATTAAAAATACTTAAGGATCAGCTGTTCAGCTATTTGCATACACGTAATACTTTATTCTTCAGAATGATTCCACCCAATTTCAAAATAATTAGTGATAGGGTATGTCACTGCATTTTTCTATGGTCATGGCTCTTTGTTATTACATTATTTAAGGTTTGGCAGGTGGCCATAGTTGTGTAAAGTTGCATGTCCCCTATTGGTTGTGCATCAGAGGAGGCTGACTGAGTGCCCTTTCAACAATATACTGGGATCCCACCAAACCCAGCCTCAGCAGGGTTCTGAGAGTCCAGCTGGGCAGAGTAGTTGGAGTGTGTGTGCGAGTGTGTGAATGTGAGTGTACAGTACAGAGCAGTTGAGTTGTCACGTGGGCTCGAGCACAAGTTACAAGTGCCTCCATGTCTGCACTCTTCAGCCAAGGCAGGACAGAGGGAAAAAGCAGGCTCCGCCTGCAGTGGGTGGACAGGATCCCATGCATTTTGGGGAGGAGGCAGAATTGGAGGGTGATGTGAAATGTCTCTTGACGGTTTAGGGCGTGGCCGGGGCAAGGGTCAGCGGGGAGTTTGCGCGCCCGATTTTACACGCGGTCGTCCACTCTCCGTTATATTAAAATGTATTGTGAGGGGGGCCGTGCTCAGCATCTCCTGAGCTGTCTGAGTGGTGGCCAGGGATCCCATTCTGCTGCTGCCCCCACCAGCTCCACTCCACTGCCCAGTTGTTTCCTCCAACCCAATGGCGACATCACCCGTGCCCTCCCCCCACCTCCGAAAAGGGAGTGCGGACACAGAGTCATTGGGTCATTGGGCCCGAGTG
>NW_007198437.1:0-852 GCF_000164805.1 Carlito syrichta | reverse complement strand
TCTGTTGGTGAGGGGTGTATTTTGATAATAAACTCAAAAAAGGCAGTCGACGAGGATGCTACTTTTGTTTCAGGACACATATCCTCTCCTGTGTGTCTCATGACACCTGTTAAGTGACCAGCAGGGAAGGATGGAGGAAGAGCCCCTTGCTCAATTTCCACATCCACACACCTCAAGGGTCAGTTTTTGGGCAAAACAATATTCCACTCACACAGTTCGTTTTAGAAAATGTCACGTTTTCTCTGCTGCATTGTTCCCTGAATGTTTGATGCGTTGACACCACATTCTGATGGCATTGCCTTCCATGAGTCTTAGTGATGTTGGGATGGAATGAGGAGGGCAAATGCTGTCCTAAGGATGAGCAGTGATGGCCACCAGGGACAGGCATCCTGGGCAGTGGGTGGCTGAGGATGAGCCCAGATATCTCACCATCTGTTTGCTGGTGTGCTCCCCCTGTCTATTCTGTCTGAGACAGGCTATCTGAGTATGGCATTGACCCAAAAATCTCATCGCAGAATGAATTATCATGGGAATATGCCTTAATGCTAAAGCACTGAAGAAACTGATATATTTATTATTTTATTTTAAAAAATTATGTTTAGCCAGGCTCGGTGGCTCAGCCTGTAATCCCGTGCCTTTGGGAGGCTGAGGTGAGTGGATTGCCTGAGCCCACAGGTTCGAGACCCGCCTGGGCAGCGAGACCTCATCTCTACAATAAATCAAAAAATCAGACAGGCGTGGTAGTGCATGCCTGTAATTCCGGCTACTTGGAAGGCTGAGGTGCAAGGATTGCCGGAGCCCAGCCGGTCGAGGCTGCGGTGGTTGGGAGCGGCCACTGCACTCCAGTCTGGG
>NW_007198436.1:0-1406 GCF_000164805.1 Carlito syrichta | reverse complement strand
ATATGCCTTATGCTAAAGCACTGAAGAAACTGATATATTTATTATTTTATTTTAAAAAATTATGTTTAGCCAGGCTCGGTGGCTCAGCCTGTAATCCCGTGCCTTTGGGAGGCTGAGGTGAGTGGATTGCCTGAGCCCACAGGTTCGAGACCCGCCTCGGCAGCGAGACCTCATCTCTACAATAAATCAAAAAATCAGACAGGCGTGGTAGTGCATGCCTGTAATTCCGGCTACTTGGAAGGCTGAGGTGCAAGGATTGCCGGAGCCCAGCAGGTCGAGGCTGCGGTGGTTGGAAGCGGCCACTGCACTCCAGTCTGGGCGACTGAGTGAGACTCCAACTCAAAAAAAATAAATAAATAAAAATAAAAAGTAAAAATTATGTTTATTTTTTGTAGAAGCAGGATTTTGCTGTGTTGCCCAGGAAACTTCTCAAGTGATCCTCTGGCCTTGGCTTCCCAGAGTGCTGGGATTATAGATGTGAGCCACTGCCTCCAGCCAGAAACATTTAATGCTTTAACCCATGTTTCTTTGCTGTTGGCCTATTGTCCTTCTGAGCTTACCAGAGGATTCTTGGAGTATGTGCTGGGGAATTCTTCTTTGGGGATAGGTGGTTCCTTACTGTGCTTGTTTTCCTCTTCTCAAGGAACTCTATCAGGACAGAACAAAACCCAGAGTTGAGGTGAAGAGCTCTCCCCCCATCACCCTCCTGTGACCTGGGTATTTGGCACAGGATAATGACAGGGGGTTGAGGTCTTCAGGAAGGTCCAAAAGGTAGTTTTGAACAGTGCATGCTCAATGAACTATGGGCAAGACCCCAGGGGAGCGTGTCTTAACCACGCTGGGAACTCATATGGAAACCTCACACTCATCGTACACTCTGAGAAAAGTGCCGGGGGATTTAGAAGACACTCACAGCAACGAGAAAGTGTACTGCTTTTCACCAGCTCTACATGTGTTGGAAACGTCAGCCTCCATGACACACCCCTGCAGCATTTTGTTCCCAGTTTTACATACCAGGTGCCAAGGGCACACACAGTCTTTCTTAAGGAGGGTTATGTAACAGATCAAAAGACTGCTGCTGAATGCATATTTGCAGAGTGACAGCAAGGCATGGTGCTGGACTCTGGCTTTAGTCTTTGAAGAGCTGTAGGCCTGAATGTGAAGTTGAAACCACCTGTTCACTGGCTGGTGGCCGGCTGAGTTTCCTGGGATGGAGTCTGGCAGGCGAGGACCCTGCATACAGCAGTCACTCAATAAGGACCTCGCAGAAGAACAGCCAGTTCTGAGTGTCAGTGAGGCCAACAGCCTCCCTGAGGACTGCCTGGGGAGGTCTTGGTGAGGATGGTCAGGGCTTGACCTGGTCACTGCCACTGCCAGAGGCCCAGGGGATGAGTGTTCTCAGACTA
>NW_007198435.1:0-848 GCF_000164805.1 Carlito syrichta | reverse complement strand
TTAGAAGACACTCACAGCAACGAGAAAGTGTACTGCTTTCACCAGCTCTACATGTGTTGGAAACGTCAGCCTCCATGACACACCCCTGCAGCGTTTTGTTCCCAGTTTTACATACCAGGTGCCAAGGGCACACACAGTCTTTCTTAAGGAGGGTTATGTAACAGATCAAAAGACTGCTGCTGAATGCATATTTGCAGAGTGACAGCAAGGCATGGTGCTGGACTCTGGCTTTAGTCTTTGAAGAGCTGTAGGCCTGAATGTGAAGTTGAAACCACCTGTTCACTGGCTGGTGGCCGGCTGAGTTTCCTGGGATGGAGTCTGGCAGGCGAGGACCCTGCATACAGCAGTCACTCAATAAGGACCTCGCAGAAGAACAGCCAGTTCTGAGTGTCAGTGAGGCCAACAGCCTCCCTGAGGACTGCCTGGGGAGGTCTTGGTGAGGATGGTCAGGGCTTGACCTGGTCACTGCCACTGCCAGAGGCCCAGGGGACGAGTGTTTCTCAGACTAAGCAAGCCTGTGGGGGTTGCTTTATCCCCACAGACCCCAAACTCCAACACAAGAGCCAGGCAGCATAGAAGAATGTCTCAACTCAGGACCCTAAAGGGTCTGAAGCATGGATGAGGAGGGACTGGTACCATGTCATGCAGCTGCTGCAGCAAATCGCCACCAACTTGGGGCTTAGCACAAGAGTTTGTCCTCTCACAGTTTTGGGGGCCAGAAGTCTGGAATCCAGCAGTGGGCAGGGCCACAATCCCTCCAAAGACTCCAGGGAGGATCCTTCCTGGCTCTGCCAGGCTCTGGTGACCCTAGGTGCCCTGGGCTTGTGGCTGCATCAATATAATATTTG
>NW_007198434.1:0-793 GCF_000164805.1 Carlito syrichta | reverse complement strand
TTCTCAGACTAAGCAAGCCTGTGGGGGTTGCTTATCCCTACAGACCCCAAACTCCAACACAAGAGTCAGGCAGCATAGAAGAATGTCTCAACTCAGGACCCTAAAGGGTCTGAAGCATGGATGAGGAGGGACTGGTACCATGTCATGCAGTTGCTGCAGCAAATCGCCACCAACTTGGGGCTTAGCACAAGAATTTGTCCTCTCACAGTTTTGGGGGCCAGAAGTCTGGAATCCAGCAGTGGGCAGGGCCACAATCCCTCCAAAGACTCCAGGGAGGATCCTTCCTGGCTCTGCCAGGCTCTGGTGACCCTAGGTGCCCTGGGCTTGTGGCTGCATCAATATAATATCTGTGTTCTCCTCACATGGCCTTCGTGTGTGTGTGTGTGTGTGTGTGTGTGTGTGTGTGTGTGTGTCTTTGTCTTCCCTTTTCTGTTTCTCATAAGGACACTTGCCATTGGATTTAGGGTCCATCTGGAGAATCTATTATTCAAGAAAGTCCATGCTGAAAGTCTCAAATGTGTTACATCTGCAAAGATCCTTTCTTCAAATACAGTTACATTCAAAAGTTTCAGGTGTTAGGATGTAGATGTTTGTTATGGGGTCATCATTCAACCCACTCCAGGGTCTAGCACCTGGGGCTTGAAGCTCTTGCTCCAAGTTTTAGCTCCAAACTGTAGGCTTTACACACTACCTGCTGAACACAGGCTGGGGCTTCTTGAGGAGAGGGCAGGGAGGGAACACCCTGCAGCTCCTTAGTTTTTGTGTCTTGACATGAGACAGTCTGACTGAGGCC
>NW_007198433.1:0-788 GCF_000164805.1 Carlito syrichta | reverse complement strand
GAATACAGGTGGTCATGGGTGGCCATGGATGGTCATGGATGGTGCCATGGTTTGATTGCACCCCTCCAAGCTCATGTGTGAAGTTTCCACCTCTAGTATACCATCATGTCTCCATATTTGGATATAAGGCTTTGCAGAAGATATTAGGTTAAAATGAGGCCTTTAGAATGGACTTTAATCTGACTGGTGTCCTAATAAAAAGAGGACATCTGGACTCACAGAAAGATACCAGGGACATCCATGTGCAGAGGACACGTCATGTAAGGACATAACAAGAAGGCAGCTGGTTGGTCTGTAAGTCAAGGAGAGAGACCACAGAAGGAATCAACAATGCCAACACCTTGGTCTTGGGCTTTGAGCCTCCAGAACTGTTAGACAATGAATTTCTGTTGTTGAAGCCCCTCCTTTCTGCCCATGGTACTTGTCTGCAGCAATGCTAATAGATGGAGACAGACGGGCAGAAGTCTCTTGGACTCTTCTGAACTTGACTCTGCCATCAGCAGCATCTGAGAAAGACAAGGGAGACAGGAAAAGGAGACCCTTCTTCCCCAAACCTCCACAGGAATGTGTGTCTCCCCTAGAGCATTTTGGTTGACGTACCCATAGCTATTGTGGAAACTAAATTTTATCAGTGCAGGAGGTTAAACTCACCTAGCTCTGTCCACTAAGAAGCATCCTAGGTCACATGAGAAGTCATGATTCACCTGCCAGTCACTCAGCTTATTCCTAAGAGAGTGGACCACAGGTCCCACAGATTCCCACTGGGGGAAAGAGAGCTTCAGAATGGG
>NW_007198432.1:0-852 GCF_000164805.1 Carlito syrichta | reverse complement strand
CCCCCTCCCCTGCATTCTCCCAACTCTGAAAATCTTTTTTGTTGTCGTTATTATGATGGTTGTTCAAGGTCCACTTATGAGTGAGTACATGTGATACTCAGTTTCTGCTTCCCTGAAAGGTCACCCAGTAGTATAGACTCTAACTCCATCCAGGTTTCCGTGAACTTCGTGAGTTTGTTCTCGTTGTGACTGCATAATATGGCATTGTTCTTACGTACCACATATTTTGAATCCAGTCCTCTTTAGATGGGCAGGATGGTTGGCTCCATGTTCTTGCTACTGCGAACAATGTGGCGATAAACATACATGTGCAAATATCTCTTGGAGAGAGGGATTTCGTTCTTCCTGGTATGTTCCCAGTAGGAGGATGGCAGGGTCGATTTTTAGATCGTTTAGGAATCACCAAATGCTTATCCACAGAGCTGGTCCGAGTTTACACTCCCACGAGCAGTGTAGAAGTGTTCCCTTTGTGTCATTTCCACGCCAGCATCTGTTGTTTTGGGAATGATTGATGATAGCCATCCTGACTGAAAATTGGTGACTCCTCAAGGTCGTTTTCACTTGCATTTTCGGATGACAAATGAGGCTGAGCTTTTTCCAATGTCTTTGGTGGCTGCTTGTATGTCTGCTGTTGAGATGGGTCTGTTCATATCTTTTGCTCACTGTGAAATGAGGCTGTTTGCTTTTTTCTTGTCGGCAAGTGGCAGTTCCTTGTAGTTCCGAGCTGATCATCCCTTGTCAGATGTACATTCGCAAATATGTTTTCCGCATCTGTGGGTTGCGTTTCTCTATGAGTCAGGGCCTCACTCTGATGCCCAGACGGTACTAGAGTGGTACAATCACACCTGACCA
>NW_007198431.1:0-812 GCF_000164805.1 Carlito syrichta | reverse complement strand
GTTGTCGTTATTATGATGGTTGTCAAGGTCCACTTATGAGTGAGTACATGTGATACTCAGTTTCTGCTTCCGTGAAAGGTCACCCAGTAGTATAGACTCTAACTCCATCCAGATTTCCGTGAACTTCGTGAGTTTGTTCTCGTTGTGTCTGCATAATATGGCATTGTTCCTACGTACCACATATTTTGAATCCAGTCCTCTTTAGATGGGCAGGATGGTTGGCTCCATGTTCTTGCTACTGCGAACAATGTGGCGATAAACATACATGTGCAAATATCTCTTGGAGAGAGGGATTTCGTTCTTCCTGGTATGTTCCCAGTAGGAGGATGGCAGGGTCCATTTTTAGATCGTTTAGGAATCACCAAATGCTTATCCACAGAGCTGGTCCGAGTTTACACTCCCACGAGCAGTGTAGAAGTGTTCCCTTTGTGTCATTTCCACGCCAGCATCTGTTGTTTTGGGAATGATTGATGATAGCCATCCTGACTGAAAATTGGTGACTCCTCAAGGTCGTTTTCACTTGCATTTTCGGATGACAAATGAGGCTGAGCTTTTTCCAATGTCTTTGCTGGCTGCCTGTATGTCTGCTGTTGAGATGGGTCTGTTCATATCTTTTGCTCACTGTGAAATGAGGCTGTTTGCTTTTTTCTTGTCGGCAAGTGGCAGTTCCTTGTAGTTCCGAGCTGATCATCCCTTGTCAGATGTACATTCGCAAATATGTTTTCCGCATCTGTGGGTTGCGTTTCTCTATGAGTCAGGGCCTCACTCTGATGCCCAGACGGTACTAGAGTGGTACAATCACACCTGACCAC
>NW_007198430.1:0-772 GCF_000164805.1 Carlito syrichta | reverse complement strand
CCTTGTTCATTTTTATGTATGCCATAAAAATTAGATCTGGAAATCTCAAAAACACTTCGAGAATATTTATATGAATATCTAGGCAGTGGATGGAAAGATGATTTTAGTTTTTGAATAAAAATCGTGAAGCAGACAAGATATTGGTGTTATTTTTTAGAATAATTAAATTTATTCGCTTTAATAGAGATTTGCCTACTAAACAAATACCAAGTAAAAGAGTCTCTTACTTTTTTATAGTCTACAGAAAAAATATATCAGAAAATATATTTTTTGACCTGTTGCTTCTAAAAAATTTAATTTTCATTTAAAATTATGTCTGCTGAGTATGTATAATGATAAATGCTTATATATAATATATATAACATTTTGTATGTCTTTTAATTTTAAATATTTGGGATAAAATTCCAGGTTAGGCATGCAAATATTCATTATGGAGGTACACTTGTTGATGAGGTATGCCCCCCCCGGGCAATTTCCCATTATTGCTAATCCCTTTCTTATAGTATTATAACAGCTGTTCAAGGTCCGCTAATGAGTAAGAACATGTGATTACTATATATAACTTTTACTGACAATAGAAGTGAGCATATACAATAAAGCTTATGTCTTAACTTTCTATTAAAGGCCTACTAAAAACTTTACTTTTTTCAGTGCTTACAGAAATTCAGCATGCTTAAACCAAGGTATATGAGGTGTATTTCAAAATATAAAGGAAAATATTTTTACTGTCTAGGGCTTTGATGTTTACATATGTCCACTCATTTTGGGCATG
>NW_007198429.1:0-779 GCF_000164805.1 Carlito syrichta | reverse complement strand
GCGGAAAACATATTTGCGAATGTACATCTGACAAGGGATGATCAGCTCGGAACTACAAGGAACTGCCACTTGCCGACAAGAAAAAAAGCAAACAGCCTCATTTCGCAGTGAGCAAAAGATATGAACAGACCCATCTCAACAGCAGACATACAAGCAGCCACCAAAGACATTGGAAAAAGCTCAGCCTCATTTGTCATCCGAAAATGCAAGTGAAAACGACCTTGAGGAGTCACCAATTTTCAGTCAGGATGGCTATCATCCATCATTCCCAAAACAACAGATGCTGGCGTGGAAATGACACAAAGGCAACACTTCTACACTGCTCGTGGGAGTGTAAACTCGGACCAGCTCTGTGGATAAGCATTTGGTGATTCCTAAACGATCTAAAAATCGACCCTGCCATCCTCCTACTGGGAACATACCAGGAAGAACGAAATCCCTCTCTCCAAGAGATATTTGCACATGTATGTTTATCGCCACATTGTTCGCAGTAGCAAGAACATGGAGCCAACCATCCTGCCCATCTAAAGAGGACTGGATTCAAAATATGTGGTACGTAGGAACAATGCCATATTATGCAGTCACAACGAGAACAAACTCACGAAGTTCACGGAAACCTGGATGGAGTTAGAGTCTATACTACTGGGTGACCTTTCAGGGAAGCAGAAACTGAGTATCACATGTACTCACTCATAAGTGGACCTTGAACAACCATCATAATAACGACAAAAAAAAAGATTTTCAGAGTTGGGAGATGCAGGGGAGGGGGAGGGCCAGGA
>NW_007198428.1:0-778 GCF_000164805.1 Carlito syrichta | reverse complement strand
GGAAACATATTTGCGAATGTACATCTGACAAGGGATGATCAGCTCGGAACTACAAGGAACTGCCACTTGCCGACAAGAAAAAAAGCAAACAGCCTCATTTCACAGTGAGCAAAAGATATGAACAGACGCATCTCAACAGCAGACATACAAGCAGCCACCAAAGACATTGGAAAAAGCTCAGCCTCATTTGTCATCCGAAAATGCAAGTGAAAACGACCTTGAGGAGTCACCAATTTTCAGTCAGGATGGCTATCATCAATCATTCCCAAAACAACAGATGCTGGCGTGGAAATGACACAAAGGGAACACTTCTACACTGCTCGTGGGAGTGTAAACTCGGACCAGCTCTGTGGATAAGCATTTGGTGATTCCTAAACGATCTAAAAATCGACCCTGCCATCCTCCTACTGGGAACATACCAGGAAGAACGAAATCCCTCTCTCCAAGAGATATTTGCACATGTATGTTTATCGCCACATTGTTCGCAGTAGCAAGAACATGGAGCCAACCATCCTGCCCATCTAAAGAGGACTGGATTCAAAATATGTGGTACGTAGGAACAATGCCATATTATGCAGTCACAACGAGAACAAACTCACGAAGTTCACGGAAACCTGGATGGAGTTAGAGTCTATACTACTGGGTGACCTTTCAGGGAAGCAGAAACTGAGTATCACATGTACTCACTCATAAGTGGACCTTGAACAACCATCATAATAACGACAACAAAAAAGATTTTCAGAGTTGGGAGATGCAGGGGAGGGGGAGGGCCAGGACG
>NW_007198427.1:0-834 GCF_000164805.1 Carlito syrichta | reverse complement strand
GACAAGGGATGATCAGCTCGGAACTACAAGGAACTGCCACTTGCCGACAAGAAAAAAAGCAAACAGCCTCATTTCACAGTGAGCAAAAGATATGAACAGACCCATCTCAACAGCAGACATACAAGCAGCCACCAAAGACATTGGAAAAAGCTCAGCCTCATTTGTCATCCGAAAATGCAAGTGAAAACGACCTTGAGGAGTCACCAATTTTCAGTCAGGATGGCTATCATCAATCATTCCCAAAACAACAGATGCTGGCGTGGAAATGACACAAAGGGAACACTTCTACACTGCTCGTGGGAGTGTAAACTCGGACCAGCTCTGTGGATAAGCATTTGGTGATTCCTAAACGATCTAAAAATCGACCCTGCCATCCTCCTACTGGGAACATACCAGGAAGAACGAAATCCCTCTCTCCAAGAGATATTTGCACATGTATGTTTATCGCCACATTGTTCGCAGTAGCAAGAACATGGAGCCAACCATCCTGCCCATCTAAAGAGGACTGGATTCAAAATATGTGGTACGTAGGAACAATGCCATATTATGCAGTCACAACGAGAACAAACTCACGAAGTTCACGGAAACCTGGATGGAGTTAGAGTCTATACTACTGGGTGACCTTTCACGGAAGCAGAAACTGAGTATCACATGTACTCACTCATAAGTGGACCTTGAACAACCATCATAATAACGACAACAAAAAAGATTTTCAGAGTTGGGAGATGCAGGGGAGGGGGAGGGCCAGGACTTGCAGTAGTTGGTTTGTGCCCGGGGTGCCGGGACGTTCGGGGACAGGCCTGAACAACAAGGGTTGTGTAAAATGAATATTAA
>NW_007198426.1:0-5636 GCF_000164805.1 Carlito syrichta | reverse complement strand
TAGTGAAAGGGAGAAGTGCAAGAAGGAAAACAGATATACATACCAACTATCAGGTGAGAGAGAGACACAGGGCTGGGAAGAAGTGAAAAAAGACAGGTAAGAAAGATTCCCTTAAAGAATACTGATAGCTAAACAGAGACAGGCCAAAAAAATCAAGAAACAGTATAAGTCAGAAGGTAAACACCAAACGTAATCTAGACCAACAGTTTCAATGATAAAATCATAGGTCAAAATAAGCGATCAGACTAGAGTCACTTCTGTGATCTCCGATTCCAGCCTCTCCCTTTTGTTTTTCATTGCAGCATAGGGATGGGGCTTTGTCTCCTGTTTCACACTGTTGCCTTAGGAGCTGAGGTAAAGTTTGTTGCTAGGTGGGCGGGGCAATGGAAGTCTCTGCCTGGAGAATGGCAAGGCAGTTTAAGCAGGTCTGTTTTTCTCTGCTTGTCTGGGTCCTCTGGCTTGGGGTCTCACGCTGTGTGCCTCAGCCAGGGTGGACCCGGAGTTCCAGAGCTCCAAAGTTCCAAAAGGCAGGCTGTAAATGATGAGAGAGGCACTGGGTCCCTACAGAGTATTCAGCCAGTAATGCAACCGGTGTCTCTGAGGGGCAGGCGCTCAGAGCCTCCCTGTGCGACCTGTGGTGCCGGGTGCCGGGCCTGGGAGAGAGCTGGAGGGAGCAGGGACCCAAAACTTCCCCGCACGCTGCAATACCTGGCCTTAGGAAATGAGGTAAAGTTTGTTGCTAGGTGGGCAGGGCAATGGAAGTCTCTGCCTGGAGAATGGCAAGGCAGTTTAAGCAGATCTGTTTTTCTCCGCTTGTCTGGGTCCTCTGGCTTGGGGTCTCACGCTGTGTGCCTCAGCCAGGGTGGACCCGGAGTTCCAGAGCTCCAAAGTTCCAAAAGGCAGGCTGTAAATGACGAGAGTGGCACTGGGACCCTACAGAGTATTCAGCCAGTAATGGAACTGGTGTCTCTGAGGGGCGGGCGCTCAGAGCCTCCCTGGTGACCGGCGGCTTGATGCCGGGTGCCCGGGCTGGAGACAATGCAGCCGGGGAGGGATCTGGAGGGGGCTGGGACCGGAGACTTCCACACACGAGTAGACCGGCAGCAGTGGGGGGAGGGGCGCAATATCTGGCCTTGCGTGGGACTGAAGTTCCCGGGCCTGCCCCCAGCGCGGTTGGTGGTGGGCTGGGGGATGGGGGTAGCGAAGTGATAGCCTTTTTGGGAACTCACGTTCAGAGAATCTCACCAGTTCACCTATGCCGTCGCCATCTTGCCCCGTCTGTCCACATCTTTTTTCTATTGGTAAATAAGTAAATGTTGAATACTTAGAAGGTATAATGTCTGTGCTTTGTAGTCAAAGAAACTGTGATGCAAGAAGACAAACAATTTATTCAAGTTCACATATTTAGTTGTTGTATCTATCACAGCACTCAACATATAGCATGTGCATAATAAAGAATACATCTTTTTTTATTTGGGGTTTTTTTTATCTGTAATACATTTATAATTGCACTTATGCATATGCGTATGTTATTTCTCTTTCTTTTTTATATTATTCATGTATGTTACTTTTCATTTTTGCTTAAACATTTAATATTGACTTTAGAATTATCATTATTGATCTGCTTCACAGATGATACATTTCTTCACAGATGAAAACCCACTTAATCACCTTTTAGTTCATTTCATGTCATAGGAGTACTGTATCTTAGATGCTCTTCATTAAATAGCTCAAAATAGTGACGAAGTCAAGCGACAGTGAGTAGGCTGGGTTCGGTGGCTCAGCCTGTAACCTCAGCATCTTCAATTGTATGCTTGACACTGTAAGTTTCTCCTTCTGGAGTGCTGGATGTTTTCGTGTTCCTATGCACCTCTAGGAGCTTTGTCCTGGGATGCAGATAAGTTACTTGGGAACAAATGATTCTTTTGGTACTACTTCCCCTGGTACTGTTCATTTGTCCCACTGGCTCTTTCTTGGTTACAGGGTACTTTCCTCACACACATGTGCTGGATAGTTGAGGGGGTGCTTTGTTGATCTTCGGGGCACTCTATGCTCTTCTCTGCTCTTTGATATTCTGTCCTGAGAAATCTAGCTTCTTTGTGCTGCAAAGGACTTTTATTCCTTTTATAGTTAATACCTGTTTCATTATAACACAGGCCACTTTAGGGAGACTCTGATAGGCAACATCTGACCGTTCCTGTAAAGCTTCAAGTTACCTGTAAATTTAATGTTTCCTTCTTTACTATTTTCCATTTCATTTATAAAATGTTGAGCCAGGCAGAAATGAGTCCTTAGGGTTACAGTCTCTTGTAGAAACCTCCTAGTTTGCAGTCAGTCCATTCATCTGCAGCTATTGATCAGTTTCTGACCACATTTCCACCTGGACCTTGTGAGATAATTTCCTTAAATCATGTCTATTACGTTTGCTGTATTGGATTCCAAGACTCTGCTAAAGCAGGATTTGCCTTGCAAGAAACAATTTCTTCTTGGTGAAACTATGCTAACTCTTGCTAATCATTACTTAAAGTACTATGTGCTCAATAACCTTCTCCAAATAATTCATTTTAGTTTCTTTTCAAAGTTTCAAGTCAATTTTATCTACTCTTCAAGTAAGACTCTGAAGCTACTTAGACTTTAGTCCATTTTAAAAGTTATTTTTCTTTCTGAGTGTTTCATTTTGGATAATTTTGACTAGTTGGAAATTTCTTCTAATGTAGTTATCCTTTCTTCTATGATGTCTAATGTGCTGTTAATCTCTGCCCAATGTGTTTTTTATCATAAACCTAGTCATTATCTCTAGAAATTTGATTTTAACACCTTTGTGTTAAATTTTTGACCTAGGGAATAGTGGCTTAATGTTCTTATTTGAAGATTCAGCTCTATCTTCTCTAGTCATGGAGTCTCTGGGGCTTTGCCTGTATCCTGCCTGCTGCACCATGACCTGAAAACTCAGGCTGGTAAGGCAAGGTGGTCATAGGGCTCACTTTATTTGTTTCTCACCTCTCAGAAATTACTGTCTTTTATTGCACGCTCTCCAGTGCCAGTGTTTCAGATAGTTTTGTCTGTTGATGTGTTTAATTACATTTATGGTCTTGCCAATGTTGAACCAGCCTTGCATCCTGGGGTTGAAGCCTACTTGGTCATGGTGGATGAGTTTTGAGATGTCTTGTTGGATACAATATGCTAGAATCCTGTTGAGAATTTTTGCATCTATGTTCATTAGGGGTATTGGCCTGTAGTTCTCATTTTTTTGTGGAATCTTTACCTGGTTTAGGTATCAGTGTGATGTTAGCTTCATAAAATGATTTGGGGAGAATTCTGTCTTTCTCAATTGCTTGGAATACTTTCTTTCTTTCTTTCTTTTCACAATTTTTTTTAATTATAAAGATGTGGGATACAATTCAGGGTTAGGTATACAAATGTTGATTATGCAGGTACCCTTGTTGATGAGGTGTGCCCCTCCCACCCCTAGCAGTTTCCCTCAACTGCCAATTCCACCTACTTCCCCTGTTTCCCACTACTGCCAATCCCTTTCTTATAGTATTATAATTGTTCAAACTCTCTTATGAGTGAGAACATAAAGTACTCTGTTCTTTGTTTCTGTGATAGATCACTGAGTAGGGTAGACTAAATTTATCCAAGTTGCTGCGAAGTCCATATGTTTGTCCTTCATGGCTGCATAATATTCCATTGTGTATATATACCACATTTTTTTATCCAGGTCAACTTCAATGGGCAAAATGGTTGGTTCCACGTTTTTGCTATTGTGAATAGAGCAGCAGCAAACATACGTGTGCAGGTATCTTCTTTGTAAAATGCTCTGAGTTCCTCCAGGTATATTTCCAATAGAGGAATTGCTGAGTCATATGGAAAGTCAATTTCTAGTTCTTTCAGAAACAGCCACACTCTCTTCCAAAGAGGTTGCACTAGTTTGCATTCCTACCAGCAGTATAGAAGCATTCCTTTTTCTCCCCATCCTCGGTGCTGTTGTTTGTTTGATTAATGATGGCCATTCTTACTGGGATTGGGTGGTATCTCAATGTGGTTATGATTTGCATTTCTCTGATGATAAGTGAGGCTGAGCACTTTTTCATGTGACTGTTGGCTGCCCTATATCTTCTTTTGAGAAGTATCTATTCATGTCTTTTGCCCATTTTTAAATGGGGCTGTTTGTTTTTTGGAATACTTTCAGTAGGATTGGTATCAGCTTCTCCTTGAATATTTTGTAAAATTCTTCTGGAAATTCATCTGGTCCAGGGATATATATATATATTTTTTTTTTTTTTGGTAGGTAGTTTTCTCATGATAGAGTCAGTTTCCTGGTTTGTTATTGGCATATTTAGTGTCTCAGTGTCTTCTCATTTCAACCTTGGAAGGTTGTGTGATGTCAGAAAATTATCTATTTCATTTAGATTATCAAGTTTGTTTCCATAAAGGTGTGCACAGTAATCTCTCATAATCTTTCATATTACTTTGGGGTCAGTTGTGATTTGATCTTTTGTATTTCTGATTGTGTTTGTTTGGACTTTTTCTCTCTTTTTCTTGGTCATTCTGGCTAGGGGTCCATCATCTTATTTATTCTTTCAAAGAACCAGCTTTTTGTTTTGTTGATTTTTTTCCTATGGTATTTTTGTCTTCTATGTTCTGTATTTGGGGTTTTGTTTGGGTGATCTGGATTCTTCTGCTAAAGTTAGGGTTTTGATGGTCTTGTCTTTCCGGCTCCCTTAGTTGATTTGGAAGGCTGTTAAATTATGATCTTTCCATTTTCTTTATGTGTATTCATGCAGTTATACATTCTCCTCTTAGGACTGTTTTCATAGCATCCCAAAGGTTTTGGTAGGATGTTTCTTTGTTGCTATTTGTTTCCAGGAAATTTATATTTTCTGTTTCGATTTCTGTGTTGACTCAGTAGTCATTCAGCAACATGCTGTTTAGTGTCCATGTCTTTATGGGTCTGGGGGGAATTTTGTTGGTGGTGATATTTATTTTTATTCCACTGTGGTCTGAGAAGGTACATAGCAGTATTTCAATCTTATGAAATTTGTTTATGCTTGATTTATGACTGTGGATGTCATCAATCTTGGAGTACATTCCATTTAGTGATGAGTAGAATGTATATTCTGTGGTACTTTTTGATGGAGTGTTGTGTAGGTATCTATTAATCCATTTGGTCAAGTGTCATGTTGAGGTTCTAAACCTCTTTTAGTTGATTTTTGCCTCAATGATCTATCTAGGGTTGTTAGTGGGTTATTTAATTCCCCGGTCATAATAGTGTCAGAGTCAATATTTTTTTTAGTTTACTTAGTATTTGCTTTATAAACACTGGTGCTCCTGTGTTGGGCTCACATATGTTTAGGATGGATATTTCTTGTTGATGAATTGAACCTTTTATTATTATGTAGTGTCCTTCCATAGCTTTTACAATTTTTGATAGCTTAAAGGTTGTTTTGTCTGATATTAAGATTGCAACTCCTGCCTTCTTTTGTGATTCGTTTGCCTGAAAACTCATTTTCATCCTCTAACTTTGAGAAAATAAGGGGTATCAGGGATGCAGCTTGAACCCTCACATACACATTCATGCACTAAGGAAAAATATTTTAAAAATTAAAAAAACAAAGAGGAAACCTGGCCTCTGG
>NW_007198425.1:0-2812 GCF_000164805.1 Carlito syrichta | reverse complement strand
TTGCAGCATAGGGATGGGGCTTTGTCTCCTGTTTCACACTGTTGCCTTAGGAGCTGAGGTAAAGTTTGTTGCTAGGTGGGCGGGGCAATGGAAGTCTCTGCCTGGAGAATGGCAAGGCAGTTTAAGCAGGTCTGTTTTTCTCTGCTTGTCTGGGTCCTCTGGCTTGGGGTCTCACGCTGTGTGCATCAGCCAGGGTGGACCCGGAGTTCCAGAGCTCCAAAGTTCCAAAAGGCAGGCTGTAAATGATGAGAGAGGCACTGGGTCCCTACAGAGTATTCAGCCAGTAATGCAACCGGTGTCTCTGAGGGGCAGGCGCTCAGAGCCTCCCTGTGCGACCTGTGGTGCCGGGTGCCGGGCCTGGGAGAGAGCTGGAGGGAGCAGGGACCCAAAACTTCCCCGCACGCTGCAATACCTGGCCTTAGGAAATGAGGTAAAGTTTGTTGCTAGGTGGGCAGGGCAATGGAAGTCTCTGCCTGGAGAATGGCAAGGCAGTTTAAGCAGATCTGTTTTTCTCCGCTTGTCTGGGTCCTCTGGCTTGGGGTCTCACGCTGTGTGCCTCAGCCAGGGTGGACCCGGAGTTCCAGAGCTCCAAAGTTCCAAAAGGCAGGCTGTAAATGACGAGAGTGGCACTGGGACCCTACAGAGTATTCAGCCAGTAATGGAACCGGTGTCTCTGAGGGGCGGGCGCTCAGAGCCTCCCTGTGCGACCTGTGGTGCCGGGTGCCAGGCCGGGGAGAGAGCTGGAGGGAGCAGGGACCCAAAACTTCCCTGCACGCTGCAATACCTGGCCTAGGAAATGAGGTAAAGTTTGTTGATAGGTGGGCAGGGCAATGGAAGTCTCTGCCTGGAGAATGGCAAGGCAGTTTAAGCAGATCTGTTTTTCTCCGCTTGTCTGGGTCCTCTGATTTGGGGTCTCACGCTGAGTGCCTCAGCTAGGGTGGACCCGGAGTTCCAGAGCTCCAAAGTTCCAAAGGGCAGGCTCTAGACAGCGAGAGTGGCGCTGGGACCCAACAGAGGACTTCAGCCAGAAATGGAACCAGCGTCTCTGAGGGGCGGGTGCCCAGAGCCTCCCTGTGTGACCGGCGGCTTGATGCCGGGTGCCCGGGCTGGAGACAATGCAGCCGGGGAGGGATCTGGAGGGGGCTGGGACCGGAGACTTCCACACACGAGTAGACCGGCAGCAGTGGGGGGAGGGGCGCAATATCTGGCCTTGCGTGGGACTGAAGTTCCCGGGCCTGCCCCCAGCGCGGTTGGTGGTGGGCTGGGGGATGGGGGTAGCGAAGTGATAGCCTTTTTGGGAACTCACGTTCAGAGAATCTCACCAGTTCACCTATGCCGTCGCCATCTTGCCCCGTCTGTCCACATCTTTTTTCTATTGGTAAATAAGTAAATGTTGAATACTTAGAAGGTATAATGTCTGTGCTTTGTAGTCAAAGAAACTGTGATGCAAGAAGACAAACAATTTATTCAAGTTCACATATTTAGTTGTTGTATCTATCACAGCACTCAACATATAGCATGTGCATAATAAAGAATACATCTTTTTTTATTTGGGGTTTTTTTTATCTGTAATACATTTATAATTGCACTTATGCATATGCGTATGTTATTTCTCTTTCTTTTTTATATTATTCATGTATGTTACTTTTCATTTTTGCTTAAACATTTAATATTGACTTTAGAATTATCATTATTGATCTGCTTCACAGATGATACATTTCTTCACAGATGAAAACCCACTTAATCACCTTTTAGTTCATTTCATGTCATAGGAGTACTGTATCTTAGATGCTCTTCATTAAATAGCTCAAAATAGTGACGAAGTCAAGCGACAGTGAGTAGGCTGGGTTCGGTGGCTCAGCCTGTAACCTCAGCATCTTCAATTGTATGCTTGACACTGTAAGTTTCTCCTTCTGGAGTGCTGGATGTTTTCGTGTTCCTATGCACCTTTAGGAGCTTTGTCCTGGGATGCAGATAAGTTACTTGGGAACAATTGATTCTTTTGGTACTACTTCCCCTGGTACTGTTCATTTGTCCCACTGGCTCTTTCTTGGTACCAGGGTACTTTCCTCACACACATGTGCTGGATAGTTGAGGGGGTGCTTTGTTGATCTCCGGGGCACTTTATGCTCTTCTCTGCTCTTTGATATTCTATCCTGAGAAATCTAGCTTCTTTGTGCTGCAAAGGACTTTTATTCCTTTTATAGTTAATACCTGTTTCATTATAACACAGGCCACTTTAGGGAGACTCTGATAGGCAACATCTGACCGTTCCTGTAAAGCTTCAAGTTACCTGTAAATTTAATGTTTCCTTCTTTACTATTTTCCATTTCATTTATAAAATGTTGAGCCAGGCAGAAATGAGTCCTTAGGGTTACAGTCTCTTGTAGAAACCTCCTAGTTTGCAGTCAGTCCATTCATCTGCAGCTATTGATCAGTTTCTGACCACATTTCCACCTGGACCTTGTGAGATAATTTCCTTAAATCATGTCTATTACGTTTGCTGTATTGGATTCCAAGACTCTGCTAAAGCAGGATTTGCCTTGCAAGAAACAATTTCTTCTTGGTGAAACTATGCTAACTCTTGCTAATCATTACTTAAAGTACTATGTGCTCAATAACCTTCTCCAAATAATTCATTTTAGTTTCTTTTCAAAGTTTCAAGTCAATTTTATCTACTCTTCAAGTAAGACTCTGAAGCTACTTAGACTTTAGTCCATTTTAAAAGTTATTTTTCTTTCTGAGTGTTTCATTTTGGATAATTTTGACTAGTTGGAAATTTCTTCTAATGTAGTTATCCTTTCTTCTATGA
>NW_007198424.1:0-1087 GCF_000164805.1 Carlito syrichta | reverse complement strand
GATGCTAAATAACTCCTGGGTCAATGATGACATCAAAATAGAGATCAAAAGATACCTGGAAACAAATGAAAATAAAGAAACATCTTACCAAAATCTCTGGGATGCCTTAAAAGCTGTAATAAGAGGGGAATTTATATCCCTACAAACACACATGAGGAAAATGGAAGGAACAGAAATTGACAACCTAACAAGCCACCTAAAGAAGCTGGAAAAGCAAGACCACAAAAACCCTAATTTCAGCAGAAGAATCCAGATCACCAAAATAAAAGCCCAAATCCAGGACACAGAAGACAAAAAGATAATACAAAAAATCAATGAAACAAAAAGCTGGTTCTTCGAAAGGGTAAACAAGATTGATGGTCCCCTAGCTAGACTGACCAAGAAAAAACGAGAAAAAAACCAAATAAGCATAATTAGAAACACAAAAGATGAAGTCACATCTGACCCTGAAGAAATACAAAAGATCATTAGAGACTACTACGTACACTTGTATGGAAACAAACTTAAAAACCAGAAGGAAATGGAAGACTTTCTGACATCACACAACCTACCTAGGTTGGAACAAGAAGAAATTGAGACCCTAAATAAACCAATAACAATCAAGGAAATCGACCACGTAATAAGAAAACTTCCTACAAAAAAAAGCCCTGGTCCAGATGGCTTTCCAGCAGAATTCTACAAGACATTTAAGGAGGAGCTGATACCAATCCTACTGAAGGTATTCCAGGCGATTGAAAAAGATGGAACTCTCCCCAAATCATTTTACGAAGCCAACATCACATTGATACCCAAGCCAGGTAAAGATCCAACAAAGAAAGAGAACTACAGGCCAATATCTTTGATGAACATAGATGCTAAAATTCTCAACAAGATCCTAGCAAACCGGATTCAGCAATACATCTCAAAAATCATCCATCATGACCAAGTAGGCTTCATTCCTGGCATGCAAGGCTGGTTCAATATTCGTAAAACCATAAATGTAATTAAATACATCAACAGATGTCAAAACAAAAACCACATGATCATATCACTAGATGCAGAAAAAGCTTTTGATAAAATCCAGCACCCCTTCTTGATAAAAACCGAA
>NW_007198423.1:0-436 GCF_000164805.1 Carlito syrichta | reverse complement strand
AAAGGTGAGCGGATTGCCTGAGCCCGCGGGTTCGAGACCCGCCTGGGCAGCGAGACCTCATTTCTACAATAAATCAAAAAATCAGCCGAGCGTGGTAGCACGCGCCTGTAATTCCGGCTACTCGGAAGGCTGAGGCGGAAGGATCGCCGGAGCCCAGCAGGTCGAGGCTGCAGTGACCGGAAGCGGCCACTGCACTCCAGTCTGGGCAACTGAGTGAGACTCCAACTCAAAAAAAAAAAAAAAAAAAAGACAATCGCATTTCTCTACACCAATAATAAACAAACAGAAACCCAAATAAAAAACACAGTTCCATTCACAATAGCCACAAAAAAAATGAAATACCTTGGCATCTTCCTAACCAGAGACGTGAAAGACCTTTACAATGAAAATTACAAAACACTGCTCAAAGAAATCAAAGCCGACAGAACAAGTGGAA
>NW_007198422.1:0-1669 GCF_000164805.1 Carlito syrichta | reverse complement strand
AAGTAGCTGAAACTACAGGCGTGAGCCACCACACCTGGCTAATTTTTTGATTTATTGTAGAGGTGAGGTCTTACCGAGTTGCCCAGACTGGTCTTGAACCTGTGAACTTGGGTAATCCTGTCACCTCAGCCTCCCAAAGTGCTGGGACTATAGGCATGAGCCACCATGCCCAGCTTGTGATATTTTTAAATTTGACAAAGTCACGTCTCCTGTGTTGCTCTTCTTTTTGAAGGTTTTCCCTGATATTTCAAATTCTATTTTTGTGAAGTCTAGCATACTCATAAAAAGTGCATACATCATAAGTGCATGGCTTGATTGATTCTCCCAAAGTAGACACACCCCTGCGAGCAGACCCAGATGAGGCAACAGAATATATCAGCACCCAAAGGTGTCCTCACACTCCCTCCAAGTTCCAGTGGCCAACAGCATAATTGGTCTTATACCAGAGTGTCAAAATAAAAAAATATATATATGTATATATATATATACACATATATACAGACTTTAAGCTCTGTTATCTGTGTCTGTCTTTTTTAGTTCAATGGAATGATGGGAGCAGTGGGTCATAGTGAGAGACTGTATGAATTCCTACCTCACGTTCGTTGTATCTTTTATATATCCCTACCTCATGTTCATTGTATTTTATACATCACTGTCTCACGTTCACTATATTTTATGAAGTATTAGTATTTTAAATCCTACCTCAGACCCCGTAGACTAGGCACATGCCGGGTGCCTGGTGGTGATTGTGATTGTACAGTTATACAATGTTTTAAGCAGTGTTTGTACTTAGAACTTTGTTAAGCTTTTGTTTATCCCAATTGCCATGTTGGTTGCTTCTGCTTCTGCAATGGAGTGTAAATGTTAAGCAATAAGCCCCTTCCAGACATTACTTTGCTTAGATTATGGTAGACTCTGTGGTGCTGCCACTCTCCTGGTGGGCTCTGTGTTATTTCAAACCTCCTGCTCGCATGTCAAAGTTAATTTATGCACAGTGACTATGTAAACCTAGCTTATCAGGCATTCCACTCTGCCCGTTTAGCCATTTCCCGTCAATCACAGGCAACTGAGCTCAAACCTGCGCAAAACCAAATACAAACCAACCAATCTCAAGCACCCCTGTCCCTTGACATCACCGCGGACCTGGTTGGGAACTAACTATGCAAGGTCAACGGACTTTGGTTTCTACGTCATGACCTCTTCTGATTGGTTAATGTTGCAAAACCTAGGAAAAACCACTCACGCCCAGCCTCTCCCTCTGTACTTGTGCATAAAAACAGCTTGCTATACTGAATTGGCGCTCTCAAACTCAAGCCGCTGCGTCGGTTTCAGTTTGTGAGCCCAGACTTGAGCCTGAATAAACACCCTCGTGTGTTTGCATCGGAGCTGGCTCTTTGGTGGTCTCTCGGATTTAGAATTTTGGGTTTAACAATAGGACATTCACTCAAAAAATGACATTCATCAACTGAATGCCAGTGTTACCATTTGTCAGGCAGGACAGTCAAAGAAAATGACAGGAGCATGGTTGGCAGAAGCATTGTTGTCCTTTGAGGACTGCAAGAACATTCTGAAGTGGTGTTTCAAGTTTGAGAACTCTGTGGACATTGACAATGGAAGTGTGCTTTAACAATGGAAGTGCGAATATGCAACAGAGCCTCCCACACATCTG
>NW_007198421.1:0-1076 GCF_000164805.1 Carlito syrichta | reverse complement strand
CCTGGTTGGGAACTAACTATGCAAGGTCCACGGACTTTGGTTTCTACGTCATGACCTCTTCTGATTGGTTAATGTTGCAAAACCTAGGAAAAACCACTCACGCCCAGCCTCTCCCTCTGTACTTGTGCATAAAAACAGCTTGCTATACTGAATTGGCGCTCTCAAACTCAAGCCGCTGCGTCGGTTTCAGTTTGTGAGCCCAGACTTGAGCCTGAATAAACACCCTCGTGTGTTTGCATCGGAGCTGGCTCTTTGGTGGTCTCTCGGATTTAGAATTTTGGGTTTAACAATAGGACATTCACTCAAAAAATGACATTCATCAACTGAATGCCAGTGTTACCATTTGTCAGGCAGGACAGTCAAAGAAAATGACAGGAGCATGGTTGGCAGAAGCATTGTTGTCCTTTGAGGACTGCAAGAACATTCTGAAGTGGTGTTTCAAGTTTGAGAACTCTGTGGACATTGACAATGGAAGTGTGCAATAACAATGGAAGTGCGAATATGCAACAGAGCCTCCCACACATCTGAATATAGCATGCTTCCTTGAGGAGTGTGAGATGCCTGGTCCTGGGTGTGATGTGCACAAGGGAAGACCCAGGAGGCCTTGTCCAGCAGCAAGTACTGTAGTCATTCACTATCATCAGAAATATCTGGATGCCAATGGGAACCACTATTTTAACTCCTCTTGCAATGGCAGAAGTCAAATGTGACTTATATTCATCTTTTATTGTGGGTGTATTTTTTGAGTATTACAATTTTTTTTTGAGTCGGAGTCTTACTCCATCACCCAGGCTGGACTGCAGTGGCCACTCACGATCACCACAGTCTCGACCTGCTGGGCTCACGCAATTGCAATTCTTCTGCCTCAACCTCTCAAGTAGCCAGAACCACAGGCATGCACAACCACACCCAGATAATTTTTGATTTATTGTAGAGATGAGGCCTTACCAAGTTGCCCAGGCTGGTCTTGAAACCCTGGGCTCATGCCATCCTCTCACCTTGGTCTCACAGTGTGCTGGGATGACAGGTGTGAGCCACTGTGCCTGGTAGTATTACAATGTTAAACAGTTTTCTTT
>NW_007198420.1:0-667 GCF_000164805.1 Carlito syrichta | reverse complement strand
AAGATCAAGGTACTGTCTGTTTCAGGTAATGGAGAGGGTTCTCTTCAGGATTTGCAGTCTTCTTGCTGTGAGTTCACATGACAGAGAAAGAGATCCATCTCTCTCTCTCTCTTGAGTTGGCATCTCACTCTGTCATCCAGGATGGTATGCGGTGGCACACTCATGGCCACCCCAGAGTTGACCTGCTGGGTTCAGGTGATCCTTCTGCCCCAGTCTTCCAAGTAGCCAGAACTCCAGGCATGCGCTACTACACCTGGCTAATTTTTTGATTTATTGGAGAGTTGGTGTCTCACCATGTTTTCCAGGCTGGTCTTGAACCCACAGGCTCAGGCAACACTCTTGCTTCAGCCTCCCAAAGTGTTGGGATTACAATCTTGAGCCACTGCACCCAGCCATTTTTCTCTTTTTTTTTTGAGTTGGAGTCTCACTCTGTCGCCCAGACTGGAGTGCAGTGGCCGCTCCCGGCACCGCAGCCTCGACCTGCTGGCCTCCGGCGATCCTTCCGCCTCAGGCTTCCGAATAGCCAGAATTACAGGTGCGTGCTACCAAGCCCGGCTAATTTTTTGATTTATTGTAGAGATGAGGTCTCGCTGCTCAGGTGGGTCTCGAACCTGCGGGCTCAGTCAATCCACTCACAATCAGCCTCCCAAAGGTGTGGGATTACAGG
>NW_007198419.1:0-728 GCF_000164805.1 Carlito syrichta | reverse complement strand
GCAGTCTTCTTGCTGTGAGATCACATGACAGAGAAAGAGATCCATCTCTCTCTCTCTCTTGAGTTGGCATCTCACTCTGTCATCCAGGATGGTATGCGGTGGCACACTCATGGCCACCCCAGAGTTGACCTGCTGGGTTCAGGTGATCCTTCTGCCCCAGTCTTCCAAGTAGCCAGAACTCCAGGCATGCGCTACTACACCTGGATAATTTTTTGATTTATTGGAGAGTTGGTGTCTCACCATGTTTTCCAGGCTGGTCTTGAACCCACAGGCTCAGGCAACACTCTTGCTTCAGCCTCCCAAAGTGTTGGGATTACAATCTTGAGCCACTGCACCCAGCCATTTTTCTCTTTTTTTTCTGAGTTGGAGTCTCACTCTGTCGCCCAGACTGGAGTGCAGTGGCCGCTCCCGGCACCGCAGCCTGGACCTGCTGGCCTCCGGCGATCCTTCCGCCTCAGGCTTCCGAATAGCCAGAATTACAGGTGCGTGCTACCAAGCCCGGCTAATTTTTTGATTTATTGTAGAGATGAGGTCTCGCTGCTCAGGTGGGTCTCGAACCTGCGGGCTCAGTCAATCCACTCACCTCAGCCTCCCAAATGTGCGGGATTACAGGCTAAGCCACCGAGCCCAGCTCTTTTTCTCTTTGTATAAGTTCATTAATCTCATCTTGAGGGTCGACCCTCATAGCCTAATCTAACCCCAATTCTCTCCTAAAGGCTTCATTTACA
>NW_007198418.1:0-826 GCF_000164805.1 Carlito syrichta | reverse complement strand
TCTTGCTGTGAGTTCACATGACAGAGAAAGAGATCCATCTCTCTCTCTTGAGTTGGCATCTCACTCTGTCATCCAGGATGGTATGCGGTGGCACACTCATGGCCCCCCCAGAGTTGACCTACTGGGTTCAGGTGATCCTTCTGCCCCAGTCTTCCAAGTAGCCAGAACTCCAGGCATGCGCTACTACACCTGGCTAATTTTTTGATTTATTGGAGAGTTGGTGTCTCACCATGTTTTCCAGGCTGGTCTTGAACCCACAGGCTCAGGCAACACTCTTGCTTCAGCCTCCCAAAGTGTTGGGATTACAATCTTGAGCCACTGCACCCAGCCATTTTTCTCTTTTTTTTCTGAGTTGGAGTCTCACTCTGTCGCCCAGACTGGAGTGCAGTGGCTGCTCCCGGCACCGCAGCCTCGACCTGCTGGCCTCCGGCGATCCTTCCGCCTCAGGCTTCCGAATAGCCAGAATTACAGGTGCGTGCTACCAAGCCCGGCTAATTTTTTGATTTATTGTAGAGATGAGGTCTCGCTGCTCAGGTGGGTCTCGAACCTGCGGGCTCAGTCAATCCACTCACCTCAGCCTCCCAAAGGTGCGGGATTACAGGCTAAGCCACCGAGCCCAGCTCTTTTTCTCTTTGTATATGTTCATTAATCTCATCTTGAGGGTCGACCCTCATAACCTAATCTAACCCCAATTCTCTCCTAAAGACTTCATTTACAAATGCCATCAAACTGGAGAGTAGGGTTTCAATGCCTGAATTTGGGGGTGACACAGACCCTCAGCCTATTGCAAGAAGGAATAAATTATAGTGAGTTTTTGGAAAGTCCA
>NW_007198417.1:0-1264 GCF_000164805.1 Carlito syrichta | reverse complement strand
CTTTTTCTTTCTTCCTTTTGTGTTGGAATCTAGGAAAGAAAATACTGTCATTAATAGAAGCTGTAATAATGACACATGAATACAAGAACTTTGTACTTGAAAATTAATCTACAGAATTTTTGACCTTCTGTATTACTAAAATCTCTACTTTTTAATCATAAAACACAAATGGGGGTTTATGACCCTTGTCAGTCCCACAGGTCTGGCTCATGTGAGAAAAAAAGTCTAATCAATAGTCTGCAAATGTGTACAAAAATATAGTTAGAATGAATAAGACCTAGTATTCAAATGAAAAAGGCTGGCTATAAAAAAAACATTGTCTATTTTAAAATACCGAAAAGAGTGGAATTAGAATACACTTTTCATAAAGAAATAATAAATGCTTGAGGTGATACACACCCCAAGTGCACTGATTTGATGATTAAACATTGTATGCCTGTATCCAACATCGCATGTGCCCCAAATATTTATAAATCTATCATATAATTCATGTACCCATAAGTAAAAATTAAAGAATTAAAAATTGAGACCTATGTAGAATTCAATGTAGTGTAAACAATTGAAGAGTATTTAGTCATTATTTAATAGTTTGGGGGTATTGTTAAATTGTGAATTCTCCGGTTCTTAAAAATTATTTGTCCTTTAAATAATAATGTATTGAAAATTTTAAATCAGTTATATTGAGAGATATCTGACAGATTGTTCCTTCAATTTTAATTGAAAAATTTGGATTGTCACAAATGCATACAATGATGTAGCCACTAGAAAAATCATAATATACAATGTTCTAGCACCCTACATCCCTATCGCAGTCCATTCTTCTTTCTAACGTTGGTTTCTGATATTCACTGATCTGTTTTGTGTCTTACTGATTTTGTGATTTAGAATCTTATGTAATTTAATAAAAAAGTTGTTTTTATGTCTGGCATCCTTTAGTGAACTTACCACTTAAGAATCATTTGTGGGCCAGACTCAGTGGCTCAGCCTGTAATCCCAGGACTTTGGGAGGCCGAGGCGAGTGGATTGTTAGAGTCCTAGGGTTTGAGACCCACCCAGGCATCTTGGTGAGACCTCGCATCTATAATAAATCAAAAATAGGACGGGCATGGTAGGACGCGCCCGTAGTTCCAGTTACTTGGAAGGCGGAGGCGGAAAGAATGCTGGACCCAAAAGGCCAAGGCTGTGATGGCTGAGAGCATACCACTGCATCCAGTCTGGGTGACAGAGTGAGAATCCAACTCAAAAAAACAAAAAAAGAAGACGA
>NW_007198416.1:0-773 GCF_000164805.1 Carlito syrichta | reverse complement strand
GTCTTGCCCATAGTTCATTGAGAATGCACTGTTCAGAGCTACCTTTTGGACCTTCCTGAAGACCTCAACCCCCTGTCATTATCCTGTGCCAAATACCCAGGTCACAGGAGGGCGATGGGGGGAGAGCTCTTCACCTCAACTCTGGGCTTTGTTCTGTCCTGATAGAGTTCCTTGAGAAGAGGAAACAAGCACAGTAAGGAACCACCTATCCCCAAAGAAGAATTCCCCAGCACATACTCCAAGAATCCTCTGATAAGCTCAGAAGGACAATAGGTCAACAGCAAAGAAACATGGGTTAAAGCATTAAATGTTTCTGGCTGGAGGCAGTGGCTCACATCTAGAATCCCAGCACTCTGGGAAGCCAAGGCCTGTGGATCACTTGAGAAGTTTCCTGGGCAACACAGCAAATCCTGCTTCTACAAAAACTAAACATAAATTTTATTTTTTATTTTTATTTATTTATTTATTTTGAGTTGGAGTCTCACGCGGTCGCCCAGACTGGAGTGCAGTGGCCACTCCCAGCCACCGCAGCCTCGACCTGCTGGGCTCTGGTGATCCTTCCACCTCAGCCTTCCAAGTAGCCGGAATTACAGGCATGCACTACCACACCCGTCTGATTTTTTTGATTTATTGTAGAGATGAGGTCTCACTGCTCAGGTGGGTCTCGAACCCGTGGGCTCAGGCAATCCACTCACCTCAGCCTCCCAAAGGCACGGGATTACAGGCTGAGCCACTGATCCTGGCTAAACATAATTTTTAAAATAAAATAATAA
>NW_007198415.1:0-917 GCF_000164805.1 Carlito syrichta | reverse complement strand
TGATTGCCTCCTCTTCTCTGATTGCTTTAGCCAGGACTTCCAATACTATGTTGAACAGGAGGGGAGAGAGTGGGCATCCTTGTCTAGTTCCAGTTTTCAGGGGAATTGGTTCCAATTTTTGTCCATTTAGGAGTATGCTGGCTGTGGGTTTCTCGTAGATGGCTTTTACTATTTTGAGGTATGTTCCCCGTATGCCTAGATGTTCAAGGGTTTTTATCAAGAAGGGTGCTGGATTTTATCAAAAGCTTTTTCTGCATCTAGTGATATGATCATGTGGTTTTTGTTTTGACATCTGTTGATGTATTTAATTACATTTATGGTTTTACGAATATTGAACCAGCCTTACATGCCAGGAATGAAGCCTACTTGGTCATGATGGATGATTTTTGAGATGTATTGCTGAATCCGGTTTGCTAGGATCTTGTTGAGAATTTTAGCATCTAATGTTCATCAAAGATATTGGCCTGTAGTTCTCTTTCTTTGTTGGATCTTTACCTGGCTTGGGTATCAATGTGATGTTGGCTTCGTAAAATGATTTGGGGAGAGTTCCATCTTTTTCAATCGCCTGGAATACCTTCAGTAGGATTGGTATCAGCTCCTCCTTAAATGTCTTGTAGAATTCTGCTGGAAAGCCATCTGGACCAGGGCTTTTTTTTGTAGGAAGTTTTCTTATTACGTGGTCGATTTCCTTGATTGTTATTGGTTTATTTAGGGTCTCAATTTCTTCTTGTTCCAACCTAGGTAGGTTGTGTGATGTCAGAAAGTCTTCCATTTCCTTCTGGTTTTCAAGTTTGTTTCCATACAAGTGTACGTAGTAGTCTCTAATGACCTTGTGTATTTCTTCAGGGTCAGATGTGACTTCATCTTTTGTGTTTCTGATTATGCTTATTTGGTTTTTTTCTCGTTTTTTCTTGGTG
>NW_007198414.1:0-743 GCF_000164805.1 Carlito syrichta | reverse complement strand
CTTCTTAGTCACTCTTCTTTCTATAAACAAAATTAAAAATAAGTTATTTTCAATTACATTTGTATCCATCTGTTTACTCATTTGTCTTCTCCATAAGCACAAGCTCGTCAAGAAGGATCCTGTTCTATTATTTGTGTATCCCCATGAGCAAGTAAAATGGTAAACACAGAATTATGTTTGATGGACTATGGTTAAATAAAAAAATTAAAAGATCTTGTATAATTTAAGCATAGTATATTATTAGAAAGGCTAAAAAAATTAAAAGATCATGTATAATTTATGCATTGTATATTATTAGAAAGGCTAGCTATTTATCTCACTACAGGAACAGAAAAAATTCAGTAGTTATTATATTTCAAAAATATATTCTGGAAGGGTGAGGCAGGAGTGCTTGAGCCCAGTAGGTGGAGACTGTTGTGGCCGTGAGTGTGCAACTGCCCTCCAGCCTGGGCAACAGAGTGAGACTCCAACATAATATATATATGGCTCAGCCTGTAATCCCACGCATTTGGGAGGCTGAGGTGAGTGGATTGCCTGAGCCTGCGGGTTTGAGACCCGCCTGGGCAACTTGGTGAGACCTCATCTCTACAATAAATCAAAAATTAGCTGGGCGTGGTAGCGTAAGCCTGTAGTTCCAGCTACTTGGAAGGCTGAGGCAGAAGGATCGGCGGAGCCCAGCAGTCGAGGTTGCGGTGGCCAGGATCGGCCACTGCACTCTCAGTCTGGGCGACAGAGTGAGACTC
>NW_007198413.1:0-835 GCF_000164805.1 Carlito syrichta | reverse complement strand
CTTTTTATAAACAAAATTAAAAATAAGCTATTTTCAATTACATTTGTATCCATCTGTTTACTCATTTGTCTTCTCCATAAGCACAAGCTCGTCAAGAAGGACCCTGTTCTATTATTTGTATATCCCCATGAGCAAGTAAAATGGTAAACACAGAATTATGTTTGATGGACTATGGTTAAATAAAAAAATTAAAAGATCTTGTATAATTTAAGCATTGTATATTATTAGAAAGGCTAAAAAAATTAAAAGATCATGTATAATTTATGCATTGTATATTATTAGAAAGGCTAGCTATTTAGCTCACTACAGGAACAGAAAAAATTCAGTAGTTATTATATTTCAAAAATATATTCTGGAAGGGTGAGGCAGGATTGCTTGAGCCCAGTAGGTGGAGATTGTTGTGGCCGTGAGTGTGCAACTGCCCTCCAGCCTGGGCAACAGAGTGAGACTCCAACATAATATATATATGGCACAGCCTGTAATCCCACGCATTTGGGAGGCTGAGGTGAGTGGATTGCCTGAGCCTGCGGGTTTGAGACCCGCCTGGGCAACTTGGCGAGACCTCATCTCTATAATAAATCAAAAATTAGCTGGGCGTGGTAGCGCAAGCCTGTAGTTCCAGCTACTTGGAAGGCTGAGGCAGAAGGATCGGCGGAGCCCAGCAGGTCGAGGTTGCGGTGTCCGGGATCGGCCACTGCACTCCAGTCTGGGCGACAGAGTGAGACTCCAACTCAAGAAAAAAAAAGATATAAATCTTTAAATTATGAAACAAAACACTATATGGGGGGTGTCCCCCAAAATGTATACACATTTGTAGGTATGGCATTTGCTCAAA
>NW_007198412.1:0-815 GCF_000164805.1 Carlito syrichta | reverse complement strand
TATGCATTGTATATTATTAGAAAGGCTAGCTATTTAGCTCACTACAGGAACAGAAAAAATTCAGTAGTTATTATATTTCAAAAATATATTCTGGAAGGGTGAGGCAGGATTGCTTGAGCCCAGTAGGTGGAGATTGTTGTGGCCGTGAGTGTGCAACTGCCCTCCAGCCTGGGCAACAGAGTGAGACTCCAACATAATATATATATGGCACAGCCTGTAATCCCACGCATTTGGGAGGCTGAGGTGAGTGGATTGCCTGAGCCTGCGGGTTTGAGACCCGCCTGGGCAACTTGGCGAGACCTCATCTCTATAATAAATCAAAAATTAGCTGGGCGTGGTAGCGCAAGCCTGTAGTTCCAGCTACTTGGAAGGCTGAGGCAGAAGGATCGGCGGAGCCCAGCAGGTCGAGGTTGCGGTGTCCGGGATCGGCCACTGCACTCCAGTCTGGGCGACAGAGTGAGACTCCAACTCAAGAAAAAAAAAGATATAAATCTTTCAATTATGAAACAAAACACTATATGGGGGTGTCCCCCAAAATGTATACACATTGTAGGTATGGCATTTGCTCAAAAGGTGGCATTAATCAAATGAATGCTAGCGTCACCACACAACGGGCAGAAAATGGAGAAATCACAGTTGAGCAAACAGCATGCTACACGATGCTACCATAATTTAATTTAACATCAGAAAGTAATATATAGATAACGTCTCTCAAAATGTGTACACATTTTTTTGGCACCCCCATATAATAAATTTACAGACTTCAGGAAATACATTTTAAGGCACTTCTGGAAGTCTTATGGTGTATGAGTTTG
>NW_007198411.1:0-771 GCF_000164805.1 Carlito syrichta | reverse complement strand
CCTGCACAGAGCTACAATCCTGTGAGTGGGCAACAGATGGGGGAAGGAAGCCCCAGCCTCTGGGACTCACTTGCCAGGAACGGAGCCTCCATGACTCAGAGCTGGAAGGAAGAAGACACTGACTCTCCGGTCTGGGAGCTGAGGGAAGACACAGCATCATCTTCTCGGCCACACTCAACCAAGCAGACCTTTCGTCATGTACAGCTCGGGGTGGGGATAGGTCATGGCCGTGTGCCACCTACTCTCAATGCTCTCTCGGAGACCAAACCTGTCTGGTGGCTTGGATGCCTAACTTAGGACAACTTCCAGAGACTTTCAAGAGCTTTTGGAAAGCAGCAGCTATCATGGGCTAGGATTGTTCTCCGAGCGGATGTCCACCGAGCTCCCATACTGTTGGTGCAGGTGTGGAATCTCTAGGCTTTTTCTTCAATTATTCATTGGAAGGCATTCATCGGCATTTCGGACACCAATCCTCAGCCACGTATAGTAAAATGAATTCAATTAGAAACCATGCCAAGTGGGATTGATTTCTGGGAAACATGTGTAGCACAACGTACAAAACGTAAATGTCATTTCAACAAAACTCAACAAAGGAAAATTCCGCACTAGCAGTATAAAAGTAGCCACATACAACCTTCTTTATTGAGGTCGAAGGGATTTGAGAAAAATTCACACTGATTCATGATACAAACACTAAAATGTAACTCAGAATAGAAGACAACCTCCTTCACCTGATAAAGGCCACATAGGAACACACAAAACTATCATGAT
>NW_007198410.1:0-834 GCF_000164805.1 Carlito syrichta | reverse complement strand
CGCGCGCCTGTAATTCTGGCTACTCGGAAGGCTGAGGCGGAAGGATCGCCGGAGCCCAGCAGGTCGAGGCTGCGGTGGCTGGGAGCGGCCACTGCACTCCAGTCTGGGTGACAGAGTGAGACTCCAACTCAAAAAAAAAAACAAAAGAGAGAGAGTCTGAAGAAAAAAGAGGAGAAAAAAGAAGTCTTTATTTTCTGTAGTAAAAAAATATTCACACAATTTTTCAGGTTGGTTAAGATTAATAACTCATAATCTGAAGATATTGGCTTCTGTTGAAGTGAATATCAAGATTTACTGACCTACAAAGTTAATATTAATGGAGGTGAAAGTGAGGTTAAAAACAAACCTCAAGGGGTAATACATCTTCATATTTGCTGAAATTAAACATCAGCCCATATATTGATCATGCCTACATTCAAACACCTTTTAATCAAAAAGCTTTGGAAATCCCTTTGCTGTGACAGCTTGCTCAAATACATGGCTGAGTTCATTAGTATTAACATTCTCTGAGCAATAAGACAGCCAGAAAAGCAAAACATTCAGTGTTTCCTCTGAGGATCATCAGCAGTCAATCAAAGGGTGGTTGCTTATTTACATATGCGATCTGATTGAAAGAGAGTGATCCTAACCAGCATCTCATGATGATCAATCTCAATAATGTAGGTGGTGTCTCGATCTGACCCACAGTACTATTCAGCCATCTAATAAACCCATCTTTTCCACACATACAAAATAAAAACATTCTAAACTACTGACATTAAATAAATCCAAATAAATATGCCCATTGTCACCTACAACCTATTATATATACTAATGTTGATAAGAATTTTTTAA
>NW_007198409.1:0-747 GCF_000164805.1 Carlito syrichta | reverse complement strand
CCTACAACCTATTATATATACTAATGTTGATAAGAATTTTTTAAATGGGAAATGTAGGCTCACACCTTAATCCCAGCACTTTGGGAAACTGAGACAGGAAGATCACTTGAGGCCAGGAGTTTGAGATCAGCCTGGGCAACATATTGATACTCCATCTCTACAAAAAAAGAAATTAAAAATGAAAATTAGTAGGGAATAGTGGCGTGTGTTGTAATCTCAGCTATTTGAGAGGCTGTGGTGGGACGATCCCTTGAGCCCAGGAGTTTAAGGCTGCAGTGAACTATGATGTGCCACTGCACTCCAGCCTGAGCAAGAAAGCAAGACCCTGTCTCAAAAAAAAGAAAGAAAGAAAGAAAAGAAAAGAAAAGGAAAGGAAAGGAAAGGAAAGAAAAGAAAAGAAATACAAGTTTACATGAACAAAGTTAAGAGATAGCTATAGTGCTGGAGGGTCAGTGTTGGAATTCTGGCACAACTACTTATTTGTTCTGTGACTTTAGCAGACTTGACTGCTCTGTGCCTCAGTTTCCTCATCTGTAAAATGAGGATCACAATAGTGCCTACTTCATTTTGAATCAGCGGTCTCATTCTTTCACCCAGACTGGGGTGCAGTGGCATGATTACAACTCACTACAGCCTCAACCTCCTAGGCTCAGGTGACCCTCCTGTCTCAGTCTTTTGGGTAGCTGGGGGGCTAAAGGCATGTACCACCACACTCAGGTAATTTTTTTTATTTTTTGTAGAGATGAG
>NW_007198408.1:0-731 GCF_000164805.1 Carlito syrichta | reverse complement strand
AATACAACATATTAAGGTTCAGATGTCTGTAGCTTGTCACGCTCAATTTAAATGGATTTGTGTAACACCTTTGCCATATGATGGTCAGAATGTTAGTTGGATAGATGTTCAGAAACATCTTATGGGAGTTTGACAGTCTTCTAATTCTTCTTTAAACATTCAACAGTTGCATAGTCAGATTACTGCTGTTTCTCAGGCACATCTTTCCTCACTTTCAGTTTCTCAACTAGCATCTAGATTTACTTCTTCCCTTTCTCAGTTTGTGGCTTCCAATTCTGTCTGGGATCTGATCTATAATTTCATTGCTATTGGTATAATTGTTCTTTTTCTGCTATTTATCTTTCCAGTCATCATCCAACGTTTAAAAAAAACAGTTCAACGTAACTCTGATAATATTTATTTGGCAGTTCTTACTAATAAAACAAAAAAATCATGTCATCTATCAACTGGTCACTTATGTCATAAAGGCTAATATTTTGTGTCATCAGCTTACCATTCTTCATTCTCCCTATGTCCCCTCAAGTCTTTATGCTCTTGGTATTCAGTGACGGGTAAGATTCCAGCCACCTAGTATGAACCTAAGACAGGCATTCCCCGCAGGGAAAGGGGAACGGGCCAATGACGGGTAACAACTATGGTGAGGCGAGAACAACCTAAGACAGAAGCCAAGATATGTTTACGTTTGTTTTAATAAAAAAGGGGGAAATGTTGGGAGCCAACATCTATAGCTA
>NW_007198407.1:0-732 GCF_000164805.1 Carlito syrichta | reverse complement strand
TAAACATTGACACCAACAAAGTCCCCCCCAAAACCCACAAAGACATGGACACTAAACAGCATGATGCTAAATAAACTCCTGGGTCAATGATGACATCAAAATAGAGATCAAAAGATACCTGGAAACAAATGAAAATAAAGAAACATCTTACCAAAATCTCTGGGATGCCTTAAAAGCTGTAATAAGAGGGGAATTTATATCCCTACAAACACACATGAGGAAAATGGAAGGAACAGAAATTGACAACCTAACAAGCCACCTAAAGAAGCTGGAAAAGCAAGACCACAAAAACCCTAATTTCAGCAGAAGAATCCAGATCACCAAAATAAAAGCCCAAATCCAGGACATAGAAGACAAAAAGATAATACAAAAAATCAATGAAACAAAAAGCTGGTTCTTCGAAAGGGTAAACAAGATTGATGGTCCCCTAGCTAGACTGACCAAGAAAAAACGAGAAAAAAACCAAATAAGCATAATCAGAAACACAAAAGATGAAGTCACATCTGACCCTGAAGAAATACAAAAGATCATTAGAGACTACTACGTACACTTGTATGGAAACAAACTTGAAAACCAGAAGGAAATGGAAGACTTAGTGACATCACACAACCTACCTAGGTTGGAACAAGAAGAAATTGAGACCCTAAATAAACCAATAACAATCAAGGAAATCGACCACGTAATAAGAAAACTTCCTACAAAAAAAAGCCCTGGTCCAGATGGCTTTCCAGC
>NW_007198406.1:0-669 GCF_000164805.1 Carlito syrichta | reverse complement strand
CAAGAGTGATGGTCCCCTAGCTAGCCTGACCAAGAAAAAACGAGAAAAAATCCATTCATAAGCATAATCAGAAACACAAAAGATGAAGTCACATCTGACCCTGAAGAAATACAAAAGATCATTAGAGACTACTACGTACACTTGTATGGAAACAAACTTGAAAACCAGAAGGAAATGGAAGACTTTCTGACATCACACAACCTACCTAGGTTGGAACAAGAAGAAATTGAGACCCTAAATAAACCAATAACAATCAAGGAAATCGACCACGTAATAAGAAAACTTCCTACAAAAAAAAGCCCTGGTCCAGATGGCTTTCCAGCAGAATTCTACAAGACATTTAAGGAGGAGCTGATACCAATCCTACTGAAGGTATTCCAGGCGATCGAAAAAGATGGAACTCTCCCCAAATCATTTTACGAAGCCAACATCACATTGATACCCAAGCCAGGTAAAGATCCAACAAAGAAAGAGAACTACAGGCCAATATCTTTGATGAACATAGATGCTAAAATTCTCAACAAGATCCTAGCAAACCGGATTCAGCAATACATCTCAAAAATCATCCATCATGACCAAGTAGGCTTCATTCCTGGCATGCAAGGCTGGTTCAATATTCGTAAAACCATAAATGTAATTAAATACATCAACAGATGTCAAAACAAAAAC
>NW_007198405.1:0-932 GCF_000164805.1 Carlito syrichta | reverse complement strand
TCCATAACAATCAAGGAAATCGTCCCGTAATAAGAATAAGTTCATACAAAAAAAAGCCTTGGTCCAGATGGCTTTCCAGCAGAATTCTACAAGACATTTAAGGAGGAGCTGATACCAATCCTACTGAAGGTATTCCAGGCGATTGAAAAAGATGGAACTCTCCCCAAATCATTTTACGAAGCCAACATCACATTGATACCCAAACCAGGTAAAGATCCAACAAAGAAAGAGAACTACAGGCCAATATCTTTGATGAACACAGATGGTAAAATTCTCAACAAGATCCTAGCAAACCGGATTCAGCAATACATCTCAAAAATCATCCATCATGACCAAGTAGGCTTCATTCCTGGCATGCAAGGCTGGTTTAACATTCGTAAAACCATAAATGTAATTAAATACATCAACAGATGTCAAAACAAAAACCACATGATCATATCATTAGATGCAGAAAAAGCTTTTGATAAAATCCAGCACCCCTTCTTGATAAAAACCCTTGAACATCTAGGCATACGGGGAACATACCTCAAAATAGTAAAAGCCATCTACGAGAAACCCACAGCCAGCATACTCCTAAATGGACAAAAATTGGAACCAATTCCCCTGAAAACTGGAACTAGACAAGGATGCCCACTCTCTCCCCTCCTGTTCAACATAGTATTGGAAGTCCTGGCTAGAGCAATCAGAGAAGAGGAGGCAATCAGAGGTATTCAAATAGGAAAAGAGGCAGTCAAGTTATCTCTCTATGCAGATGATATGATGGTGTACCTCGAAAACCCAAGAGAATCTGTCAAAGGCCTCCTTACATTGATAAAGGCCTTTGGCAAAGTCTCAGGATACAAAATAAATGTACAAAAGACAATCGCATTTCTCTACACCAATAATAAACAAACAGAAACCCAAATAAAAAACACAATTCCATTCACAATAGG
>NW_007198404.1:0-968 GCF_000164805.1 Carlito syrichta | reverse complement strand
TAGCTGGAAGGTATTTGAGATGCACGCCACCGTGTCGGGCTCACAGGTTACCTGACAAATCATTCCAAGTGTGCCTGAAAATGATAAGACCCACGACTAGTTATCACCTGGAGAACTGGCCATATACATGACCTGGCTCTATCCTCTTCCTGATGCCTTTACTCCTGGCTTGGCCGCCTTCTCTCTCAGCTAGGTTCTAGTAGTCTGAATTCAGTTTTCCATCTAAGACTGAAAAGTCTTTGGCTAAAGCCAAGTAGCTCATAAGCTGATTCTAAAGCATCAGAAAACAGTCTTCTTTATCCTCCGACAGCATTCTCATAACTGGGACCTGTGATTGGTCAAGTTTTTCTTCCACAGCCACTGGATGCTAGAGCCCAGCATCTTAACATTAGAAGCAAAGGCACAATGGGCAATCTACTCTTTGTTTCTGCCCTGTCCTCTCTTCTACTCCCCTGAATGGCTGCAGACTTGATTTTATGAGAATATACCTTGTCATGTGTTCCCTTTTCTTCAATTCACTACTATCTTTTCTCTTTTGAACCAAAATTGAGCTGGGTGCTATGGGGCAACACAGTCCCACTGACTGGTTCAGTTCCTCTGAATAACAACATGAGGAAGCTTTCCACAGGAGCAAAGAGGATTTGTTAAGGCTACTAAATGTTACAAAGGACGGTTGGAGATGCGCTCCCGGTGCCAACACCAAGAGAAAAGGCAAGGAATGAAATCGCCATTAACAAGGGATCCTGATGAAAGAGATGCTGAAATGGTAACCCTTAAGTCGATCCACATCCTCCTAGCCAAGTCATGGCCCACTGCATACGACAGTGGGTATGTGACTTCTACCTTTGTGCCTCTCTCTTCCACACCGAAAGGCACATTTCATAAACTCCTTCAATGTACTGTTGTAGAGCACGAATCTGCGAAACTGTGTTTGTTCACCTTTGAATTCAGGTTTAAATTGTCACTTG
>NW_007198403.1:0-800 GCF_000164805.1 Carlito syrichta | reverse complement strand
TAAAGCCAAGTCGCTCATAAGCTGATTCTAAAGCATCAGAAAACAGTCTCCTTTATCCTCCGACAGCATACTCATAACTGGGACCTGTGATTGGTCAAGTTTTTCTTCCACAGCCACTGGATGCTAGAGCCCAGCATCTTAACATTAGAAGCAAAGGCACAATGGGCAATCTACTCTTTGTTTCTGCCCTGTCCTCTCTTCTACTCCCCTGAATGGCTGCAGACTTCATTTTATGAGAATATACCTTGTCATGTGTTCCCTTTTCTTCAATTCACTACTATCTTTTCTCTTTTGAACCAACATTGAGCTGGGTGCTATGAGGCAACACAGTCCCACTGACTGGTTCAGTTCCTCTGAATAACAACATGAGGAAGCTTTCCACAGGAGCAAGGAGGATTTGTTAAGGCTACTAAATGTTACAAAGGACGGTTGGAGATGCGCTCCCGGTGCCAACACCAAGAGAAAAGGCAAGGAATGAAATCGCCATTAACAAGGGATCCTGATGAAAGAGATGCTGAAATGGTAACCCTTAAGTCGATCCACATCCTCCTAGCCAAGTCATGGCCCACTGCATAGGACAGTGGGTATGTGACTTCTACCTTTGAGCCTCTCTCTTCCACACCGAAAGGCACATTTCATAAACTCCTTCAATGTAGTGTTGTAGAGCACGAATCTGCGAAACTGTGTTTGTTCACCTTTGAACTCAGGTTTAAATTGTTCACTTTTGAGTACATAATTTTACAAAAAGTGAAAAGTGTTTTCAAAACATGGGAGGAGGAAGACAGGTCAGAAAGAAGGAA
>NW_007198402.1:0-757 GCF_000164805.1 Carlito syrichta | reverse complement strand
GGAATACCTTCAGTAGGATTGGTATCAGCTCCTCCTTAATGTCTTGTAGAATTCTGCTGGAAAGCCATCTGGACCAGGGCTTTTTTTTGTAGGAAGTTTTCTTATTACGTGGTCGATTTCCTTGATTGTTATTGGTTTATTTAGGGTCTCAATTTCTTCTTGTTCCAACCTAGGTAGGTTGTGTGATGTCAGAAAGTCTTCCATTTCCTTCTGGTTTTCAAGTTTGTTTCCATACAAGTGTACGTAGTAGTCTCTAATGATCTTTTGTATTTCTTCAGGGTCAGATGTGACTTCATCTTTTGTGTTTCTGATTATGCTTATTTGGTTTTTTTCTCGTTTTTTCTTGGTCAGTCTAGCTAGGGGACCATCAATCTTGTTTACCCTTTCGAAGAACCAGCTTTTTGTTTCATTGATTTTTTGTATTATCTTTTTGTCTTCTATGTCCTGGATTTGGGCTTTTATTTTGGTGATCTGGATTCTTCTGCTGAAATTAGGGTTTTTGTGGTCTTGCTTTTCCAGCTTCTTTAGGTGGCTTGTTAGGTTGTCAATTTCTGTTCCTTCCATTTTCCTCATGTGTGTTTGTAGGGATATAAATTCCCCTCTTATTACAGCTTTTAAGGCATCCCAGAGATTTTGGTAAGATGTTTCTTTATTTTCATTTGTTTCCAGGTATCTTTTGATCTCTATTTTGATGTCATCATTGACCCAGGAGTTATTTCAGCATCATGCTGTTTAGTGTCCATGTCTTTGTGGGTTT
>NW_007198401.1:0-854 GCF_000164805.1 Carlito syrichta | reverse complement strand
TATTTTAGATTCAGGAGGTACATGTGCATGCTTTGTTACATAGACAAATCGTAGAGTGGTGGGGGTGGGGTCTCAGGTGGTCCATTCCCCAGAGAGTGAACATTGTACCCAATAAGTAATTTCTGATTCCCAATCCCTTTCCCCACCTCAAAATTTAAAATGTGAAAGTCAAACAACTAAAACTATTTTAAGAAATAATGCATATAAAGCATGAATATATTGTTAGCTAGACTTCAGCCTTAATAGTGGAATACTTTAAATAAATTGCATGTAAACTGAATTTTTGTAAAGTGAATTTTAAATTAAGTTGTATTTTGAATCATTAAAGGAAATTGTTATTTCAATAAATAGGATTATTTACTAAGAACTGAACTCTCCAAGTACAGATATAAAACATTGAATTTACTTAAGACAGGGCATGCATGTGTTATTAGTAAAGCACAGATGATATGTAATATTGTGATCAATTTGTTTTTTGTTTTCATGTCCCAGCTATATCGATAATTCTGGAACCTTAGGTTGGAGGAAATGGGTAATGGGATTCCTCCTCAATTTTACCTGTGTTGTATGAGATGGCCATTTGTATACAAAGCAAAAGTTGATAGAGAAGCCAAAGAAAAGGAGATATAAACCAGCAGTACTAAGATTATTCTTGCAAATGATTTTAAAGATATTTCCATCTAAGTTGTATGTAGCTTAGACAAACTATTTTATGAAAAATGACCTCCTGCCATTTGTTTGCTAGACTCTGATGTGTCCATGTGGCCCTTTGAGCTATGGCCTCTGTGTATTCCTAAGCTTTAAGCTTTGCCCCCCTCCTCTACCTTGGAAAGGTGACTCACTCTCTCTCTCTC
>NW_007198400.1:0-862 GCF_000164805.1 Carlito syrichta | reverse complement strand
CAAGCAAAAAGAAACAAAATTGGAAGGCTAAATCTTTGGAAGTCTATGAGGCTTATTTTATGGCCCAACACACATTCTGTCTTTGTAAACACTCCATTTGAACTTAGGAAAAAAGTGTTTTCCACGGCTGTTAAGGGCAGTACACTTATTTAGGTTACATTGGCTAATAGTATTGTTCAATTTTTTATATTTTTACTGATTTTTTTAATCTGCTTGTCTATATCAATTATTAATAAAGTATCACTGTGCATTTGCATATTTTTCCCTTGAATTTTATAATTTTTTTCTTTAATGTATTTTGAAGTTAGGTTATTGGTGTGCAAACATTTGTGACTTTTATGTCTTGCTGGTGAATCAACCCTTTTGCAATTATGAAAGATATATCTTGATTTTCATAACGTTCTTTATGTTGAAGTCTGTGATGGTACATGCTAATGCAGTCACACCAGCTTCTTCCTGTTAGTTTTTGCATGGTGTATCGCTTCCCATTCTTCAAACCTATCTTACTCCTTGTACTTAATGTGTATGTCCTTTAAAGAGTCTATAGCTGGAATTATTTTTTAGGCATATATATCAATATGCAAAGATCATAGGTATACAGCTGAGTTTTGACCATTATTTATGCTTGTATAAACACAACAGCAATACAAATGTAGAATTTTCCATGAAATGCATCAATATTGCTTCATGTGTCATTAGTTCATTCATTTTTATTGGTGAGGTATCTGTTTGTGTCGTGTAAATATACCACAGTTTTTGATTATTCTTTTTACTATTGGCAAACATTTGAGTTGATTACAATTTGAGGCTGCCATGAGTAAATGGTATGAACATTCTATAAAAGTTTTGTGAACATAGGCTG
>NW_007198399.1:0-943 GCF_000164805.1 Carlito syrichta | reverse complement strand
CTCTAGATGGACCGTCGCTGCAAAATCTGGTGGTTAAATACACGAGCGAAGCAGAGTCCTGTCCTTGTTCGGCCTCAAAAGCAGGGGGGCCGATGGCATCACAATCGCATAGCCCCTTGGAAAGACAGCCTCTGCAGTCATGGGTGGACCACCAACCATGGAAACACAGCTCAATGGAAAGAGTTTTGCCTGTTGCTTTATGCTGCTTGGACTCGGGCCAGTGTCCACTGGTCCCTCCCACAGGAGAGTGCCAGCCACGAAAGCCCATCCCCAAAGGAAATACTGTTAAATAGGAAGTACCCAGAACAACACAGTAGCATTGGCACGGTTAGGAGGTTCTAAAACAGATGCAACTTAATATCCTTGACCCACTGACCAGAAATCAGGAAGGCCAGAGGTGCTATCTAGAGGTGGAGAATGGAGAGTCTTCTGGTGAGGCCTAGTGTCCAGATGTCAGGCATGAGCAAGGGCCTCGCACGAGGCTGATTTATCACATTTGCAACGTTCAGGGATGGGGAGTCAGAAGACCCTATGACCACCTCAGCTCTGTGTCTGAGTCTCTGAGAGACCATGGTAAGAGTATTGACATAGGGGGCGGTGGGCTCCATTGCCAGGTACCAGACTAGGTGACTCGTGAATGTTAACTTAAATAATTTGGCAAATCACTGATTATCTCCAATTCCCCAGTGGAAAATAGATGAACTAATTTGTCTAATCTGTAAAGTCACCTCCAATTCTGACATTTTGGTATTCTGTGATTCTACAATCACGGACTCTAGTCCCAGAGATCTGTGATGCCTTCGCATGGCCTCCAGTAGCGGCACTTGGTCCTTAGCGCTAATGTCCATTAGTCGCTGCTTCCTGGCCCACCATATTTCCTACGTGCTATCTCCCATGAGATCACACACTCTCCAGGGTAACTTTGTCTTCATCTCTGGGGTCT
>NW_007198398.1:0-995 GCF_000164805.1 Carlito syrichta | reverse complement strand
ATTCATAGGATCTTTTGGGGATCTCTGCACATTGTGTTAGCAACTTCAAGACAATGGCTTTACCTTTCTGGTTTTCAAATGTTGGAAACCTTCAAAGCATCACATCTATCTCAGCTCACCTGGCCATTCTTTGGTTTGTAAGCTAACTGAAAACCTTTTCCTTTGAGGCTTCTGTTCTCATTCCATTCTTGGTGGACTCTTCTCCCAGAGTGCCCCTGTAGTGAGTGGACATGTGTCATTAGGGCCCTGGCAGACCTTGACCTGGTGTAGGTGTGTCACTGCTGCCTTGTGTAGCAGAGCTTCCTGGCATTAATTAGATGGGCCTCCAAATCACAAGCCAAGATGCAAGCTCCACATGTATCAGATCTTCTGCAAAACATTTCATTTTTTTCTCTTTATAGTTTTCTCTACCACTCACCATTCTCAGGTGAGGCTAATGAAATGTTGTTTGTGCTGTGATTTTTTTTCCCTAGGAGTTACTTTGTGAGGCTGAGTCTCTTTCACTCCCTCATGGAGCCTCCTTCTTCTGCCCTTGAGTTTTGAAGTCATCCTCTCTGGGCATCCAATGCAGTGTCCCAATCCTTCCATGAAGACTTCAAGCTACTCTGTATCTTCAAGCTTTTTAAAAAATGCTTAATCTTATTTTAAAGATGTGTGGTACAATTCAGGATTAGTATACAAATGGACATTGTGCAGGGAGAGTTTGGGTCTTCCTTTGGTCCACACTTTGCATGGTTTGAGATCAGGTACCCTTATTGATGTTGTGTCCCCTCCCCACACCCCAGCAGTTTTTCTCCTGTCTACTATTCAACATTTGCTTCCTAGTTTTCAGTCTACCCTTTTGAATTTTGGGGTTCAGAAATGCTTAAAATATCAAACCTGTTGGAGTAATGGCCTCTGTCCTGGTGGGATGCTCTGGGTCCTTTCAAATGACTTCCTGGACCAGATGGCCTGAATACTACTTGAATGGAAAGATATGCATTAGGTTCTTCTAC
>NW_007198397.1:0-998 GCF_000164805.1 Carlito syrichta | reverse complement strand
TCAGATCTTCTGCAAAACATTTCATTTTTTTCTCTTTATTAGTATCTCTACCACTCACCATTCTCAGGTGAGGCTAATGAAATGTTGTTTGTGCTGTGATTTTTTTTCCCTAGGAGTTACTTTGTGAGGCTGAGTCTCTTTCACTCCCTCATGGAGCCTCCTTCTTCTGCCCTTGAGTTTTGAAGTCATCCTCTCTGGGCATCCAATGCAGTGTCCCAATCCTTCCATGAAGACTTCAAGCTACTCTGTATCTTCAAGCTTTTTAAAAAATGCTTAATCTTATTTTAAAGATGTGTGGTACAATTCAGGATTAGTATACAAATGGACATTGTGCAGGGAGAGTTTGGGTCTTCCTTTGGTCCACACTTTGCATGGTTTGAGATCAGGTACCCTTATTGATGTTGTGTCCCCTCCCCACACCCCAGCAGTTTTTCTCCTGTCTACTATTCAACATTTGCTTCCTAGTTTTCAGTCTACCCTTTTGAATTTTGGGGTTCAGAAGTGCCTAAAATATCAAACCTGTTGGAGTAATGGCCTCTGTCCTGGTGGGATGCTCTGGGTCCTTTCAAATGACTTCCTGGACCAGATGGCCTGAATACTACTTGAATGGAAAGATATGTATTAGGTTCTTCTACTGGTAAGAATAATGCCATTTTTCCTTAATACTCCCATAAACACAGTGGTGGCTTCTTTCTAGACTGGCTGATGATCAATCAGGAACATGCATGAAAAAGGAGTGTGATATCTCTGTTTGCTTTCTCTTAAGGTGGTACATTCCCAGCTAAACAGGCTGGGGTTCACAGGAGAGCTTGGTCTCTGCATGCTGGATCTTGGAAATAGCTACCCATTCTGAGCTCATGTATGTTAGAAAGCCAGCCAGAATAGCTGGACCGTGTTGGGCACACCACAGGGGGCTCTGTGAGGGCAGGTGGGGTTGTGGTCCCATATGAACCCCACTGTGGCTCTGACCCTCCTATCAGAGTTGTAACAGTTGACTG
>NW_007198396.1:0-783 GCF_000164805.1 Carlito syrichta | reverse complement strand
TTTCCCAGAAATCAATCCCACTTGGCATGGTTTCTAATGAATTCATTTTACTATACGTGGCTGAGGATTGGTGTCCGAAATGCCGATGAATGCCTTCCAATGAATAATTGAAGAAAAAGCCTAGAGATTCCACACCTGCACCAACAGTATGGGAGCTCGGTGGACATCCGCTCGGAGAACAATCCTAGCCCATGATAGCTGCTGCTTTCCAAAAGCTCTTGAAAGTCTCTGGAAGTTGTCCTAAGTTAGGCATCCAAGCCACCAGACAGGTTTGGTCTCCGAGAGAGCATTGAGAGTAGGTGGCACATGGCCATGACCTATCCCCACCCCGAGCTGTACATGACGAAAGGTCTGCTTGGTTGAGTGTGGCCGAGAAGATGATGCTGTGTCTCCCCTCAGCTCCCAGACCGGAGAGTCAGTGTCTTCTTCCTTCCAGCTCTGAGTCATGGAGGCTCCGTTCCTGGCAAGTGAGTCCCAGAGGCTGGGGCTTCCTTCCGCCATCTGTTGCCCACTCACAGGATTGGAGCTCTGTGCAGGGCCGGGCAGGCCGGGACAGTGGGGTTCAGATTGTCTTCACGCTGCTTTTCTTGTAGAGCAGAGGTTACATGCTGGTGGCGATCACCCGTTAGGACCTGGACACCTGGCCTCACTCAGCACCCACCCCTGAAGCATGGATGTCACTCCAAGAGAAGTGGGTCTCTGTCCTTCCCGTTGGCTCCCGCGCATGGGTTTGGAGAAGGTTTTCCTCGCAGTAGAGGCACTGTCTATGATCACAGCACTCTG
>NW_007198395.1:0-815 GCF_000164805.1 Carlito syrichta | reverse complement strand
CCCAGAAATCAATCCCACTTGGCATGGTTTCTCATGAATTCATTTTACTATACGTGGCTGAGGATTGGTGTCCGAAATGCCGATGAATGCCTTTCCAATGAATAATTGAAGAAAAAGCCTAGAGATTCCACACCTGCACCAACAGTATGGGAGCTCGGTGACATCCGCTCGGAGAACAATCCTAGCCCATGATAGCTGCTGCTTTCCAAAAGCTCTTGAAAGTCTCTGGAAGTTGTCCTAAGTTAGGCATCCAAGCCACCAGAAAGGTTTGGTCTCCGAGAGAGCATTGAGAGTAGGTGGCACATGGCCATGACCTATCCCCACCCCGAGCTGTACATGACGAAAGGTCTGCTTGGTTGAGTGTGGCCGAGAAGATGATGCTGTGTCTTCCCTCAGCTCCCAGACCGGAGAGTCAGTGTCTTCTTCCTTCCAGCTCTGAGTCATGGAGGCTCCGTTCCTGGCAAGTGAGTCCGAGAGGCTGGGGCTTCCTTCCCCCATGTGTTGCCCACTCACAGGATTGGAGCTCTGTGCAGGGCCGGGCAGGCCGGGACAGTGGGGTTCAGATTGTCTTCACGCTGCTTTTCTTGTAGAGCAGAGGTTACATGCTGGTGGCGATCACCTGTTAGGACCTGGACACCTGGCCTCACTCAGCACCCACCCCTGAAGCATGGATGTCACTCCAAGAGAAGTGGGTCTCTGTCCTTCCCGTTGGCTCCCGCGCATGGGTTTGGAGAAGGTTTTCCTCGCAGTAGAGGCACTGTCTATGATCACAGCACTCTGAAATTCTCACTCACAGGTCTGGCTACTTTTCAAGG
>NW_007198394.1:0-823 GCF_000164805.1 Carlito syrichta | reverse complement strand
TGCCTTCCCGAGGAGCCACAGACTCTCTTCAGGCCTGCTGTGATTGTCCCTGTTTTTCTGGTGTGAGGCGTTTCTGTTTCGTTCTGGTTTATTTTATTTTGTTTTCCGAGTATTGTACGCTCTTCTTCACAGCTCTCATGATTCCCAAATCCTACTAAAGATTGGGTGGCCTAGAATTTTCGATGTTGTGAGGAAAAAAAGCTGCACATTTAACCTAAGGGTTAATCATTGAAGATTGAACGAGTTATCGTTTCAAATTGTGAAGTGAAAATATTTCCCAAGATACGGCATTTATGTTCTACTACAAAATTCATTGTTCTGGGGATATGCGCGTGTGTGAGAAGGTGATGTGTGCTTGTGAGTGCGTGTTTCATCACCGGCCCTATCCCCAAATCAGCTGAGGGAGGGTGAGTCACAGACTTGAAGTCCAGCTTGCGCTTCAGGGCTGCTTCACAGAGTCCCGCGATGTGGGCGCCCGGGATGGAAACACATGCGGCAGATTCCACCTGAGCCTTGATGTGAGACACCGAGACATCGCCAGGCAGCCGATGGAGGCGACCTCCGGGTGTCCCCTAAGGTGAGTGACAGGCTTCCCCGGGGGAAGAGGTGGGAGGGCCCCTGTTACAATAATTCACTACGTGAACCTCGCGGACGGGATGTCAGCCTCCGGTGTCCCGTGAAGCTGACCGCTCTCCCTCGACAGCACCCCGTCACTTGCCGCTTTTGCTGCCTATATCTGCTTTCTCAAGGTCGCATCCTCGGGTTCTGTGCTCAACGACATCTCGTGACTAGCAGTTTGAGGGCTGACACTTGTTTTCTCAAG
>NW_007198393.1:0-1436 GCF_000164805.1 Carlito syrichta | reverse complement strand
ACTCAAAAAATAAAAAAAAGAAGAAGAATCATTTATGTTGTGATGAGCATTATGAGTTCCTTTTTTCCTTAACTTCTGAGTACTATTTTATCATATGATACAGGTTGGATTCAGTGACTTATGCCTGCAACTTCAATATTATGGGAGGCTTATCTAGGAGATAATTGCTTAAGCCCAGGAGTTTGAGACCAGCCTGATAAGCATAGCAAGATCCCATGCCTGGAACGCACTGGCACCTCTAGCTGTTCAGGAAGCTGAGAAAGGAGGATCATTGAGCCCAAGAATCGAGAATGAAACCACGTCTGCAAGCCAGCCTGGGCAACAAAATGAGACCCTGTCTATAAAACACAAAATATATTGATCCACAGGAGATAAACCTTGAATTAGAAAACTTGAATCTCTTGTAATGGACAGTAAGCCCATCTGCTCTACACTAGAATGAGACATTTTTAAAATACCAGGCATTCAGGATTTCTGCATTTTGCTCTGGAGGGAGACACTGTCTCTTTATTTTAAAGCTATAAACAGACATTATTTGCTACTTAGGGAGGAAAAGTCTGTATCACCAAAGCTGTTCTCTGTAGAAACATTCTTGAAAACATAACAAAAACCAGTGTGTCTTGCTCACAAGATATGTGAAAGCATAAGAGACCAATGAGAAAGAAAATTATCCGCTAGCATTATCTACTAGTTCCAATTTTTCTCTATAATTTCTAAAGCTGTTTATGGATTTTTCTCCTCTCTATAGATCATATGTGTCTGATTTTTTGAAAGTCAGGCGATTTTTGACTAGATGTTAGATTTAATTTAATTGTAGGATTTATTTTGAGGAATTTTGGACTTTCTTTAGATATATAATTGAGTTTTCATGTTTCTTAGAAAGAAATTGGCACTCTAGAGGTTGACTTCTCTACCTCTTGTCCTCCAGAGCAGGCATTACTACAAGTCTAGTATAGCCCAAATACTGATGCTACTGAGGTAATATTCATCTAAATGTTTTTTCCAATATCTCTATGGAGACCTTTCCATTTGCACTGACAAAAACATGAAGTATTCCCTGTTCTGTTTGTACGCAGGGAATTCTTTAGACTATTGCTCTCTGATTGTAATTTTCTGGCTTTGAAGAAATTTCTTCTCACATAGGAACAGATTAGAACTCAGTCAAAGGCTCATGGGAACTCTGTGAAGGTTTCTGAATCTCAATTTTTCTATAGCTCCTTCTCCTACAGTGTTCTGCTCCACAAATTCTAATTGCCTTCAACTTCCTCTACTCTGATGTATTTTTTCTTAATCTTAAAATAATGTAAGTTAGGCTTGTTTGTTTGTTTGTTTGTTTTACTCTGTGTGGTGACCTGAAAACTGCAAGCAGGAAGCTGACGTAATTTGAGAGCTCACCTCATTGTTTTTCTTTCTCTTTGTGACAGTAGTGATTTGGT
>NW_007198392.1:0-1154 GCF_000164805.1 Carlito syrichta | reverse complement strand
TAGCTTTAATAGGATATAGCATAGTATTAAAGTCCCAATAACTAGATCATATGAAAAATTAAAGTTTAGACATATGAAAACATGAATTATAGTAAAGTTTTGTAGTTTAAGAATAAGTTTTAACTGAGTTATAAGGCGTTATGTTAAATTGTAATAGGTTAATAGTATAGTGTTAAGTTGATAATATTAATTGTTAAAAATATTGGGAATCAGTGAACTTGGATTGAACCTAGAGTTAACTCAGGAAAGTTTTTTGTATTAATCAGGGTATAGAGCAAAGAGTATAATATGAATGATTCGTTGAACATTATGGAAAACACTTTGAACGATTTGTATTGAAATTGTGCACCTGTGACCTTGATGTAAGCACGGCAGGCATCATGGAATTTGAATTGTTTGCTTGGAAATTGCAGATCTCGTGGTGGTCTTGTGATGCATAGTTTGTAAAGCACGAAACTTGTACGCCCCCAGTGAGTGATTATCACATTGCTGGAGGGTATAGAAAATGGTATATAAGTTGGAAAAGGTTTGAATAAAATCGGCTTCGGTCTTGGCCAGACTGTTCCCAGAAGAGCTGCCTCCGAGTAGTTTTCTTCTCTCCGTCTCTGATTCACCGGTGCGGTCCTAACCCTCCCTCTGGTCAGTGCAGGTCACCGACAGCTTTGGCGCCCGAACCCAGGGACCAGACTCCGGTAATTATAAAAATATATGTTTCCCAGTTTGTTTCTCTCGTTTCAGGACGGACCTTGCCTTAGGGTGCTGCAGCCCCCCCGGGAGTGCACGGGTAGGTAGGCAAGTTAGTGTTAAGCGTCGCCGACGGACTGTGTGACTTATCACCGAATAGAGTGATTCAATCCTTGTATAATTATTGCAAGACTACTAAAAATTAGGTGCACGGTTACAGTTATGGGAAACTGCGGCTCCAAGGAAAGGAGAGCCTATATTCGAATCATGTGTAAAGCTTTGAAACAAAAAGGAGTAAAGGTAAGTAGAGATAAAGTAAATTCTTTTCTAGATTTTGTACAGAAAGTTGCCTGCTAATTCCACTTAAACTCTTTCTTTGGCTAAGATTAAGCAAAAGGCAGATAAAAATTGTGAGGATTTCATTTCTAAAATAACCACCACCATCAAATGAGTAATTACTAGCAAAGAGG
>NW_007198391.1:0-938 GCF_000164805.1 Carlito syrichta | reverse complement strand
GAAGGTTTGAATAAAATCGGCTTCAGTCTTGGCCAGACTGTTCCCAGAAGAGCTGCCTCCGAGTAGTTTTCTTCTCTCCGTTCTGATTCACCGGTGCGGTCCTAACCCTTCCCTGGTCAGTGCAGGTCACCGACAGCTTTGGCGCCCGAACCCAGGGACCAGACTCCGGTAATTATAAAAATATATGTTTCCCAGTTTGTTTCTCTCGTTTCAGGACGGACCTTGCCTTAGGGTGCTGCAGCCCCCCCGGGAGTGCACGGGTAGGTAGGCAAGTTAGTGTTAAGCGTCGCCGACGGACTGTGTGACTTATCACCGAATAGAGTGATTCAATCCTTGTATAATTATTGCAAGACTACTAAAAATTAGGTGCACGGTTACAGTTATGGGAAACTGCGGCTCCAAGGAAAGGAGAGCCTATATTCGAATCATGTGTAAAGCTTTGAAACAAAAAGGAGTAAAGGTAAGTAGAGATAAAGTAAATTCTTTTCTAGATTTTGTACAGAAAGTTGCCTGCTAATTCCACTTAAACTCTTTCTTTGGCTAAGATTAAGCAAAAGGCAGATAAAAATTGTGAGGATTTCATTTCTAAAATAACCACCACCATCAAATGAGTAATTACTAGCAAAGAGGCAGCAAAAATTTTAGGAAAACAATTGGCTGTTAAAAATGCTAAAAACACTTGTTAGGCTTTAATAAGACTGATAAAAAAGACCGGCAATGTAATTGATTATATCAGACAATGCTGATGATAATGATGATGATTAAAAACCCTTCCTTCTTGCCACCCTTGCTGCACCTCTCTCTAAAGTTTTCCTTAAAAGTTAAGAATACTGAAATAAAGCCTGAACTTAGTCACACTTTTCTTTTCCTTATAGAAATGTAGAAAGCTCAAGTAATAATAAACAAATGTATATAAGTAAAGTATAAGTGATATAAGT
>NW_007198390.1:0-1258 GCF_000164805.1 Carlito syrichta | reverse complement strand
CAAGTCCCCCCAAAACCCACAAAGACATGGACACTAAACAGCATGATGCTAAATAACTCCTAGGTCAATGATGACATCAAAATAGAGATCAAAAGATACCTGGAAACAAATGAAAATGAAGAAACATCTTACCAAAATCTCTGGGATGCCTTAAAAGCTGTAATAAGAGGGGAATTTATATCCCTACAAACACACATGAGGAAAATGGAAGGAACAGAAATTGACAACCTAACAAGCCACCTAAAGAAGCTGGAAAAGCAAGACCACAAAAACCCTAATTTCAACAGAAGAATCCAGATCACCAAAATAAAAGCCTAAATCCAGGACATAGAAGACAAAAAGATAATACAAAAAATCAATGAAACAAAAAACTGGTTCTTCGAAAGGGTAAACAAGATTGATGGTCCCCTAGCTGGACTGACCAAGAAAAAACGAGAAAAAAACCAAATAAGCATAATCAGAAACACAAAAGATGAAGTCACATCTGACCCTGAAGAAATACAAAAGATCATTAGAGACTACTACGTACACTTGTATGGAATCAAACTTGAAACCAGAAGGAAATGGAAGACTTTCTGACATCCTACAACCTACCTAGGTTGGAACAAGAAGAAATTGAGACCCTAAATAGACCAATAACAATCAAGGAAATCGACCACGTAATAAGAAAACTTCCTACAAAAAAAAGCCCTGGTCCAGATGGCTTTCCAGCAGAATTCTACAAGACATTCAAGGAGGAGCTGATACCAATCCTACTGAAGGTATTCCAGGCGATTGAAAAAGATGGAACTCTCCCCAAATCATTTTACGAAGCCAACATCACATTGATACCCAAGCCAGGTAAAGATCCAACAAAGAAAGAGAACTACAGGCCAATATCTTTGATGAACATCGATGCTAAAATTCTCAACAAGATCCTAGCAAACCGAATACAGCAATACATCTCAAAAATCATCCATCATGACCAAGTAGGCTTCATTCCTGGCATGCAAGGCTGGTTCAATATTCGTAAAACCATAAATGTAATTAAATACATCAACAGATGTCAAAACAAAAACCACATGATCATATCACTAGATGCAGAAAAAGCTTTTGATAAAATCCAGCACCCCTTCTTGATAAAAACCCTTGAACATCTAGGCATACAGGGAACATACCTCAAAATAGTAAAAGCCATCTACGAGAAACCCACAGCCAGCATACTCCTAAATGGACAAAAATTGGAACCAATTCCCTTGAAAACTGGAACTAGACAAGG
>NW_007198389.1:0-789 GCF_000164805.1 Carlito syrichta | reverse complement strand
CCTTTCTTTGCAGACCATCAGGACAATCACACACTTTCCTGGTTAGCAGCACTCCATATATATATATAAATTTATTTATTTATTTATTTATCTCATCCTCCTTGCAACTTGATCTCCTTGTCTTCTTCTAATCACCATTCTTTAATGATGTCATCCATTTCTATGTTTTCTATATACTTTGATTACTAGAAGTTTATCTGTAGTCATGACTTCTGTCCTGAGTTGTACACTAATATTGCTAATAGACATCCCAAAATTGATGTCTAAAATAATACTTTAAAAAAGTCTTCCTCTAACCGGGCTCGGTGGCTCAGCCTGTAATCCCACACCTTTGGGAGGCTGAGGTGAGTGGATTGCCTGAGCCCGCGGGTTTGAGACCTGCCTGGGCAGTGAGACCTCATCTCTACAATAAATCAAAAAATCAACTGGGCATGGTAGCGCATGCCTGTAATTCTGGCTACTCGGAAGGCTGAGGTGGAAGGATCGCCGGAGCCCAGCAGGTCGAGGTTGCAGTGGCCGGGAGCGGCCACTGCACTCCAGTCTGGGCGACCGAGTGATATTCCAACTCAAAAAAAAAAAAGTCTTCCTCATTCATTCTCCTCCATTTCAATAAATGTGACCACCATGCACCCTATTCTTAGGCCATAAGTCTTGGACCATATTGATTCCTATTTCTGACATTCAAGTTCACACTTATATCTGTGTTCAATCTGTCAGTAACATTGTCAACCCCACCTTAAAACATATCTGAAAGCGGGCTCGGTGGCTCAGCCTGTAATCCCGCGCTTT
>NW_007198388.1:0-1648 GCF_000164805.1 Carlito syrichta | reverse complement strand
TAATAGACATCCCAAAATTGATGTCTAAAATAATACTTTAAAAAAGTCTTCCTCTAACCGGGCTCGGTGGCTCAGCCTGTAATCCCACACCTTTGGGAGGCTGAGGTGAGTGGATTGCCTGAGCCCGCGGGTTTGAGACCTGCCTGGGCAGTGAGACCTCATCTCTACAATAAATCAAAAAATCAACCGGGCATGGTAGCGCATGCCTGTAATTCTGGCTACTCGGAAGGCTGAGGTGGAAGGATCGCCGGAGCCCAGCAGGTCGAGGTTGCAGTGGCCGGGAGCGGCCACTGCACTCCAGTCTGGGTGACCGAGTGATATTCCAACTCAAAAAAAAAAAGTCTTCCTCATTCATTCTCCTCCATTTCAATAAATGTGACCACCATGCACCCTATTCTTAGGCCATAAGTCTTGGACCATATTGATTCCTATTTCTGACATTCAAGTTCACACTTATATCTGTGTTCAATCTGTCAGTAAACATTGTCAACCCCACCTTAAAAACATATCTGAAAGCCGGGCTCGGTGGCTCAGCCTGTAATCCCGCGCTTTGGGAGGCTGAGGTGAGTGGATTGCCTGAGCCGGTGGGTTCGAGACCCGCCTGGGCAACTTGGCGAGACCTCATCTCTACAATAAATCAAAAATTAGCCAGGCGTGGTAGCGCACGCCTGTAATTCTGGTTACTTGGAAGGCTGAGGCTGAAGGATCGCCAGAGCAGGTCGAGGTTGCACTGGCCGGGAGAGGCCACTGCATGCCAGTCTGGGTGACAGCAAGACTCCAACTCATTAAAAAAAAAAAAAAAAAAAAAATATATATATATATATATATATATATATATATATCTGAAGCTTGCCATTTCTCATCACTTTGACCACAATCTTTCCATCTAAATTACCATTACCTTCCCCTCCACTTCACAATAGTCTTCTAATCAGTCACAGTGCTTCTACTCCATCCCTTCTTACACTAAATACAGTGATTTTTTTGAAAGTAGGATTTATTGAGAGGACAGAAATGCTCCCACAGTGGGAAGAGACCCAAGGGAGTTGCTTAAGAAATTTTATAACAAATGAATTAAGATCATATCACTCCCTTGCTCAAGGAATTCCCACACTACTTAGAGAAATTTCCAACTCACCATGGCTTTCAAAGGCTCCATATGACTGGACTTCTGTTCTGCCTCTTTGAATCCATCTCTTATCACTCTTTGCCGTCACTGTGTTCCAGACACCTGGAATTCTTGTTGTGGCTTGAACATGTCAAGATCTCTCTTACTTTTATAGTTCACACACTTAATCACTATCAAGACTTTATGCACTCCTCCCTTTATTTATGGCAGTCAGTTATAAAACAATAGCATTCTCTAGAGGTCCCATTGTAACCCAAGCTCTGGCTTTATTTTTCACCATAATAATTACCACTAACCAGAAGAAGAGAATATATTTGTTGGTTTCTTCTGTATTCTTCCACTAAAAATGCTAAAAGTAGGAGCCAAGGATCATATGTTATTCAGCACTATGTTGCCAGTGCCTAGAAATAGTGTCTGCTACTTGGTAAGCACTCAAATGTTGGGCTGATAAGCTGTTCGAAAGACCGGTTTTATATGTATATATATCTTGTGGATACAAGTATCTCTTTATCATTCTTG
>NW_007198387.1:2342-3309 GCF_000164805.1 Carlito syrichta | reverse complement strand
CATATTATGTAACCATAAAGAAAGACAAATATATGGACTTTGCAACAACTTGGATAATTTGGAGTCAATCATACTCAGTAATTTTCACAGAAACAAATAACAGTGTTCCATATATTCTCACTCATAAGCGGATCTTGAACAATTATAAAGTTATAAGAAAGCAATTGATAGTAGTGGGAAACTGTCAGGGGGGGTGGGATTGGCAGTTGAGGGAAACTGCTAGGAGAGGTAGGGGCATACCTCATCAACAAGAGTGTCTGCATGATCCATGTTTGTATACCTAAACCTGAAATGTACCTCACATATTTAAAGTAAAAATTAAAATAAAAAAAGAACAATCTGCAAGTTTCAAAACCTGCTAGACATGGAACTGGAGAAAGCTAAATAGCCACAAGGCAATTTCCTGGATGTGCAACATAGTAATCGATTCACAACCTTACCCCCCCATCCTCTCTTTGTGAAGTTATCAGTTATCAATTTACAACCCCTGCTTGCTATCCACTCTTCCATTCTCTCTTTCTTATATTCCTTCAAGATTTTGTCCTCACCATTCTATTGAAATGTTTATGTTAAAGTCACCATTTTCTCATGTTGTTATATGATCAATTCTTAACGTGCATTTTACTCTACCTACGAGCAATTATCTCTCACTGTTGATTACTCCATCTGTTTGAGCCTTTCTTTGCAAGACCATCAGGACAATCACACACTTTCCTGGTTAGCAGCACTCCATATATATATATAAATTTATTTATTTATTTATTTATCTCATCCTCCTTGCAACTTGATCTCCTTGTCTTCTTCTAATCACCATTCTTTAATGATGACATCCATTTCTATGTTTTCTATATACTTTGATTACTAGAAGTTTATCTGTAGTCATGACTTCTGTCCTGAGTTGTACACTAATATTGCTAATAGACATCCCAAAATTGATGTCTAAAATAATACTTTAAAAAGTCTTCCT
>NW_007198387.1:0-1052 GCF_000164805.1 Carlito syrichta | reverse complement strand
TTTATATGTATATATATCTTGTGGATACAAGTAATCTCTTTATCATTCTTGCATCATGTCTCTCACTATTTTACTAAACAAGTCATATTTGTCAAACTCTACTTCAATCACTTTTTGTAACAAAAAATGCTATTAAAAATATTCCCAAACAAGCAATACATACATATAAAATATTTTACAAGTTTTACCCCCATATATTTCATTCAGATATAAAACATTGATATATTATTTTTCATATAAAGTTTGCATTCTATTTTTAAAAGATATATGATTTTACTCTTCTGATCAGTGTTAACACAATACATAGATTTAAAAATAGGCTTTGGAATCACACAGCCTGAGTTCAAATCCAATTCTGCTTTTGTCTCTAAACCACAGGGGTTTTACTCTCTGTAAAAAAAAGGATAATCATATTCACTTCTTAGAGTTGACACCAATAATAAATGAGATAATGTTTAATAGTGTTTCATACAAATGCTAATAATTACTCTTTATTATTATATTTTATAACTTTCTCATGGATGAATGAATAAGTAAATCAGTGAATTAAGTAGAGATCTTGTATATATTTCTTCATCAGTTTCCTTCCCCCTCTAAAAAAAGATGAAATAGACAGGTGTTGTCATGAAGACCTCCAAGTAAAAGTAATTCTCTCTGACTCCCCAAAAGACTTGAAAACACAGACCCAGAGAAGGGTGATCAGATAAGTAGCGAATTAAAGACTTTTTGCCTGTGAAGAGTAGGTGTGGCCTTCAGGAGCTTTTCAAAAAAAGGCCTCCCACTAACAGAAGAATTTAGGCCTGAAGCCATATATTTTGTTAAAGCTATTACTGGCTCTAAGAGGTTATTTAAAACACAGAATCTTAGAGGGGGGAGAGCCTGGAGTTTTATGAGACTGAAGATTTTAAGAAATTTGAACCAGGCTTCCTTCCACTGCCTAGACTATAAAAGATTTTTTAATGAGTTGAAATTAAGGAAGGACTACACCTACTAGAAAAGAAGAGAAGAAAGTTCTATTACTTTGAGGTTTCAGATTTGATTTTAAAAAAGAG
>NW_007198386.1:0-1023 GCF_000164805.1 Carlito syrichta | reverse complement strand
ATTACTCTTTATTATATATTTATAACTTTCTCATGGATGAATGAATAAGTAAATCAGTGAATAAGTAGAGATCTGTATATATTTCTCATCAGTTTCCTTCCCCCTCTAAAAAAAGATGAAATAGACAGGTGTTGTCATGAAGACCTCCAAGTAAAAGTAATTCTCTCTGACTCTCCAAAAGACTTGAAAACACAGACCCAGAGAAGGGTGATCAGATAAGTAGCGAATTAAAGACTTTTTGCCTGTGAAGAGTAGGTGTGGCCTTCAGGAGCTTTTCAAAAAAAGGCCTCCCACTAACAGAAGAATTTAGGCCTGAAGCCATATATTTTGTTAAAGCTATTACTGGCTCTAAGAGGTTATTTAAAACACAGAATCTTAGAGGGGGGAGAGCCTGGAGTTTTATGAGACTGAAGATTTTAAGAAATTTGAACCAGGCTTCCTTCCACTGCCTAGACTATAAAAGATTTTTTAATGAGTTGAAATTAAGGAAGGACTACACCTACTAGAAAAGAAGAGAAGAAAGTTCTATTACTTTGAGGTTTCAGATTTGATTTTAAAAAAGATGACAGTGTAAAGCCCAGTTGTGGCAGGTCGCTTTCTGAAAGTAACTTTTAAAGCATTTTTCATATCCTAAATTTGCACTCTTTGCAGACATGTGCACATATATTCTGCTTTCAGAATAATTTTGCAAATTGTACACAACAAACATAAAAGGTGGAAGCTTTTTAATAAAGAAATTGCATTTATAAATGATCTGTACTAGAATATAATAAATCTCCAGTTATAGTCAATGACTACCTGTGTTGTACAACAGATACCTTCTATTTTAGTTGCTAACAAAGGTTACACAACTCAAAAAAAAAAGAAATTGGAAGTGCAACAAGGTCAAATTTCAAAGATAAAAACTCAGCTTTCAGTAGAAGTTTTATTTTTCAGTTCTACAATTATTTATTCCAAGTCCAATAATTTTAGTAAAATATTATTGTATTTTATTGTAATTTACCTAGAAAAGCTTGCATTATA
>NW_007198385.1:0-711 GCF_000164805.1 Carlito syrichta | reverse complement strand
TCACATCTCTTGTTAGGAAATGTCAAGGTATTTCATTTTTTTTGGCTATTGTGAATGGGATTGTACTTTTTATTTGGGTTTTTGTTTGTTTATTATTGGTGTAAAGAAATGTGATTGTCTTTTGCACATTTGTTTTATACCCTGAGACTTTTTCCAAATCTTTTATCAGTGCAAGGAGGGTTTTGACAGATTTTCTTGGGTTTTCAATGTATACAATCATGTCATCTGCAAAGAGAGATAAATTGACTTCCTCTTTTCCTTTTTGGATACCTCTGATCACCTTCTCTTTTCTGATTGCTCTAACCAGGACTTTCAAAACTATAGTGATCAGGAGGAATGAGAGTGGGCATCCTTGTCTTGTTCCAGCTTTCAGGGGAAATGGTTCCAATTTTTGTTTGTTTAGGAGTATGATGGCTGTGGGTTTCTCATAGATGGCTTTTATATTTTGAGGTATGTTCCATATATGCCTAGATGTTTGGGAATTTTTATCAAGAAGCAGTGCTGGATTTTGTCAAAAGCTTTTTCTGCATCTAATGCTATAATGAGGTAGCCTTTGCTTTGACATCTGTTGGTGTATTTAATTACATTTGTGGTCTTGTGAATGTTGAACCTGTCTTGCATTCCAGGGATGAAGCCTACTTGGTCATGTTGGATGATTTTTGAGAGGTGTTATTTAATCTGGTTTGCTAGGATCTTGTTGAGAATTTTACC
>NW_007198384.1:0-1561 GCF_000164805.1 Carlito syrichta | reverse complement strand
GAAATGTCAAGGTATTTCATTTTTTTTGGCTATTGTGAATGGGATTGTGCTTTTTATTTGGGTTTTTGTTTGTTTATTATTGGTGTAAAGAAATGTGATTGTCTTTTGCACATTTGTTTTATACCCTGAGACTTTTTCCAAATCTTTTATCAGTGCAAGGAGGGTTTTGACAGATTCTCTTGGGTTTTCAATGTACACAATCATGTCATCTGCAAAGAGAGATAACTTGACTTCCTCTTTTCCTTTTTGGATACCTCTGATCACCTTCTCTTTTCTGATTGCTCTAACCAGGACTTCCAAAACTATAGTGATCAGGAGGAATGAGAGTGGGCATCCTTGTCTTGTTCCAGCTTTCAGGGGAAATGGTTCCAATTTTTATTTGTTTAGGAGTATGATGGCTGTAGGTTTCTCATAGATGGCTTTTACTATTTTGAGGTATGTTCCATGTATGCCTAGATGTTTGGGAATTTTTATCAAGAAGCAGTGCTGGATTTTGTCAAAAGCTTTTTCTGCATCTAATGCTATAATGAGGTAGCCTTTGCTTTGACATCTGTTGGTGTATTTAATTACATTTGTGGTCTTGTGAATGTTGAACCTGTCTTGCATTCCAGGGATGAAGCCTACTTGGTCATGTTGGATGATTTTTGAGAGGTGTTATTTAATCTGGTTTGCTAGGATCTTGTTGAGAATTTTAACATCTATGTTCATCAAAGATATTGGCTTGTAGTTCTCTTTCTTTTTAATCTCTCCATTAATGTCTTGATATCTGGGTTTGTAGTTTGAGACCAGTCATTCTGGGGGCTTTTCATTGTTTGCATTCTGAAGTCAATTTCTCAGTGTCTGACCTCCCAGGGGTCTGTAATAGACCCATATCTTCTTTTCATTTTTCTTCATATGTGTAGATCTTTCTCTCCCCCTTTCCCTCCCCTTCTTTAATTCTGTGTTTCAGGAAATGTGAAGTTGCTTTTACTTCTTCTTGTACAATCTCCTGTTCTTCCTTATGAGCATCCTCTGGCTTTGTTCACTTTTGAGGCTGGACTGTGTGTTGGGGCTGTACTTTTTACTGTTTTGAGATTTAATTGAGGGGGAGTTGTAATTCAGAATCTATCTGCAGATCCCAGTATCCACCAACAGGTGTATGGGTTCACTGGAACCCACTTCCCCCACCTTACAGTCTGTCCATGCAGTGGGGTTTAGGTTTGCTCCCTGGAACTAAAGGAGGCAAGAAAAAGGAAAATAATGGAATAAGGGGGGTAAAGAAGAGATTAGAGAGAGAGAAGAGTAAGAGAGCAAACAGGCATACATACCAACTAATGAATAGAAAACAACAAAAGGCCAGAAAAGAGTAAAAAGCAAACAAATAAACAAGATTCCCTAAAGCATACTGGTAATCACACAAAGACAGTCTAATAAAATCATGCCTTTTGATGTGCTTTTCCCCAACACAAGCAAGTGGTCTAACTCAAAAAGCAAACAAAAGTGAACAAAACAAACAATCAAAACAATAAAATCAAAAATCAAAATAAGAAACCAGACTAGCTCTGGAGTCTTTCCTGAGTGT
>NW_007198383.1:0-1412 GCF_000164805.1 Carlito syrichta | reverse complement strand
CCAGGTACCAGACTAGGTGACTCGTGAATGTTAACTTAAATAATTTGGCAAATCACTGATTATCTCCAATTCCCCAGTGGAAAATAGATGAACTAATTTGTCTAATCTGTAAAGTCACCTCCAATTCTGACATTTTGGTATTCTGTGATTCTACAATCACGGACTCTAGTCCCAGAGATCTGTGATGCCTTCGCATGGCCTCCAGTAGCGGCACTTGGTCCTTAGCGCTAATGTCCATTAGTCGCTGCTTCCTGGCCCACCATATTTCCTACGTGCTATCTCCCATGAGATCGCACACTCTCCAGGGTAACTTTGTCTTCATCTCTGGGGTCTTCCTCCCAACTCTGTGCCTCGGTGCAACAGCCCTGAAAATGAGTTGCGGGCTCTCAGCAGGCACTAGGCAACTCTTTGCTCGGTCTAGGGTTCTAGGGGGCTGCGGAGTCCTGTGCCTGGGGCTCAAGGCCCTTCCTTCTGTTTCCAGCCCGGTTGCTCATTCTCGACACCACTCACAGTCAGGTCTTCTGGCCACAAACAGATAAAAGCCTACCAGTGAAGACCTTGTAAAACACAATGGATAAAAGCCGGTTGGTTCCTCTGGCCCTGTGTTCCACAACACCCCAATGCTCAGATCACCCTCCTCCACTAGTGCCAGTGTCTGTTCTGAGCGCCCAGCTCCTCCGTCCGCACCCGACTCCCTCTCTGGTTGTTGTCACTTCAAGGCAAGAAACCGAGCTGCTGCATCGGTTCCATATTCAGATTTTCTGTCATTTCTGCCGCCCTGTCCTCACAGCTACTTCCTGAAGCTTGAGTCGGTTCCTTCTCCTTTAGACATTTACATTTTAAAAGGATTAAATGTTTCTCTGCCTGGTCTTTCACACGGTCTTCAGGGTGAGGATCATGGGAGGCACAGAAAATGCTGCTCTTACTCTGAGTCTGTCCGCTTGTCGAAGAAACAAACATTCAGCCAGAAAACACATTAGAAAATGTTGTAGAACAGCTTTTGTGATGACTTTGTATCTGTGACAGTAAAGGAATTCGAAGCACTTGGTATGGGCTGCAGTCATCAAGAAAGCCTTCATGAGAAAAGTGATTTATCTGTGGATTCTGGAGGGTAGGATTGAAAAATAAACTCACAGTACTGGAAAATGGGGTTTTCATGGTGGCTGTTCTAATGAACATTAACCGATTGAATATCGGAAGGGACTAACTCACGAGGGAAAAGGTGAGCCATGGGGAGAGAGAGGTTCAAAAGTTGGGGGCACTGTGGAACTTCCTGGTAGAAAGATTAGTCTCACAGACAGGAGAAAGAATTCTGAAAGAACCGGAGGCCTTTGTGGTATCCTGTATTGCTGTTCATTAAGATTTCAGCATCTTCCCCTCATGTCCCACCACCACTCCTTCCCTCTGGAAGT
>NW_007198382.1:0-520 GCF_000164805.1 Carlito syrichta | reverse complement strand
TTGACAGTTGTGATTGATGAGGAAGTGAGAAACTGAGACAGAGTATCTCCAAAAAACAGGTGTTTTTGGGAAAAACAAGTCACAGACATGCCTTTTGATTTAAGAAATATTATAATTTAATTAGAAAGAGGGTTAAAATTAAAGTAAGGATTAGAATTAAATAAATAACAGTTATAATTAAAAAATAAATGTTTATTATAGATGTAGGTATTAGTTAAATATAAGTAATAGAAGGAATAGGAAATAATTAAGTTTTAAGGTAAACTTAAAATTATACACACTTAATGTAGGTTTAAAATTAAATACATCTAGGATTAGAAGTAAGATTAATTTCATATATAAGTGTAGATTTAGACTTAAGTTTTGTTTAGAAATATAAAATGTAAAATAGGGTGTTAAGAAAATAGCAAGTAACATAGATTAGGCAATTAGAACTAAGAAAGTTAAATTTTTTAAAAAATAGAGCATTAAGAATTCATAGTGGGTAAGATAAGGGTGATTATATAAAAGAAAAAACAAG
>NW_007198381.1:0-747 GCF_000164805.1 Carlito syrichta | reverse complement strand
GGCATGGTAGTGCATGTCTGCCATTCCAGCTACTTGGAAGGCTGAGGTGGAAGTATCACCAGAGAACAGCACGTTGAGGCTGCAGTGGCTGGGAGTGGCCACTGCACTCCAGTCTGGGTGACAGAGAGAGACTCTAACTCAAATTAAAAAAAAAAGAATTAGCGGGACACAGGAAAGCCCATGTGAGTTTTTGTGCAAGGACATAGCTTGTAGTGTAGCAGGAAGACAGAGATCAAGACGAGACTATTATAGGAAGTGGCACTTTATTACACCTTCCAGGTTGAGCCCCGCAGAATGGAAGAAGAGGGATCTTATACACTTGTTTAGGTAAGGGAGGGGGTCGTGTTGAGCGGTTACACATTCTCTTTGGAATTTACAAGGTGGTGTTCAGAAAAATCAGATCTTTTAAAGAACAAATGGTCTCCAGGAAGAGCTGGGCAGCAGAGTCTGCAAGCAGGGTTGTAAACCGTCAACTTCAAAAAGGGGTTTTGGATAAGTCTGTGAATTAGTTATCTTTTGCATTTCTATGAGAGCCATCAGTCTCTGGTCATTTGGTCTTTTCAAACCGGCCTGGCTGGTCTTTAGAGTTTGCCGCTTGACTTTCAAAAGAAAATATCTTTAACTGCTACCAACCCCCTTCCGGGCACATCAGTAGTACAGGGACTAGCAAACATACACTGCTGGCATTAGTACTTTGGGGGAGGACAGGGGATGATCTGCCTGTTTCTTCCCAAACTGGGATACCCA
>NW_007198380.1:0-716 GCF_000164805.1 Carlito syrichta | reverse complement strand
TCCAGTACATACTTTGCAAATATTTTCTACCAATCTGTACATTTAGATGTCTCTTCACTCTTCTAATTGTTTTCTTTGCTGTTTGAAAGTTTTTGCTATTGTTGTCTGTGTTTTTCAGGTTATATACAAGCAATCAATGCCTAGACCAATGTCATGGAGTTTTCTCCTGTATTTTCTTCTATTAGTCTCATAGTTTCAAGTCTTATATTTAAGTTTTTAAACCATTTTGAGTTGATTCTTGTACAATGGGTAAGATATGGGTACATTTTTATTCTTTGCATGTGGATATCAAGTTTTCTCAACACCGGTTATTTAAGAGGTTATTCATTATGGCTTCCTTTCAAAAATTGAGTTTAGATGTATGGGTCTCTTGCTAAAATCTGTATTATATTAGTCAACGTGTCTGTGTCTGTTCTGATGCCAGTGCCAAACTGCTTTGATTACTGTAGCCTTGTAATATATTTAAAATTTTAGTAGTGTGATTCTTTCCATTTTTTTCTTTTTGATCAAGATTTATTGGATTATTCAGGGTATGTTGTGTTCCCATATAAATTTTAGAACTTTTAAAAATATTTTTGTGAAGAATGACATTGGAAATTTGATAAAGATTGAACTGAATTGGTAGACTGCATTGTGTAATATGAACTTTTTAAAATTGCCACTGTTAAAATTACCATCCAGTTAAATGTTTTTCTAATCACTTTTTCATTATCATG
>NW_007198379.1:0-900 GCF_000164805.1 Carlito syrichta | reverse complement strand
GTACATACTTTGCAAATATTTTCTACCAATCTGTACATTTACATTGTCTCTTCACTCTTGTAATTGTTTTCTTTGCTGTTTGAAAGTTTTTTGCTATTGTTGTCTGTGTTTTTCAGGTTATATACAAGCAATCAATGCCTAGACCAATGTCATGGAGTTTTCTCCTGTATTTTCTTCTATTAGTCTCATAGTTTCAAGTCTTATATTTAAGTTTTTAAACCATTTTGAGTTGATTCTTGTACAATGGGTAAGATATGGGTACATTTTTATTCTTTGCATGTGGATATCAAGTTTTCTCAACACCAGTTATTTAAGAGGTTATTCATTATGGCTTCCTTTCAAAAATTGAGTTTAGATGTATGGGTCTCTTGCTAAAATCTGTATTATATTAGTCAACGTGTCTGTATCTGTTCTGATGCCAGTGCCAAACTGCTTTGATTACTGTAGCCTTGTAATATATTTAAAATTTTAGTAGTGTGATTCTTTCCATTTTTTTCTTTTTGATCAAGATTTATTGGATTATTCAGGGTATGTTGTGTTCCCATATAAATTTTAGAATTTTTAAAAATATTTTTGTGAAGAATGACATTGGAAATTTGATAAAGATTGAACTGAATTGGTAGACTGCATTGTGTAATATGGACTTTTTTAAATTGCCACTGTTAAAATGACCTTCCAGTTAAATGTTTTTCTAATCACTTTTTCATTATCATGTTTTAATTGACACAATAATTTTACACATTTGTGGAGGTACATACTGATATTTCAATATGTGTGCACAACGAGTAATAAAATACATCAAAGTCATTAATATATCCATAAACTTATTTATAATTTATTTGTGTTAGAAACATTTAAAATACCATCTTCCAATTATTTACAAGTGGAAATATAGTCTTT
>NW_007198378.1:0-797 GCF_000164805.1 Carlito syrichta | reverse complement strand
CAGCACTTGCTATCTTCCATCTTTTGATAACAGTCATCCTAACAGGTATGAGAGTATAACTCATTGTGGTTTTAATATATATTTCCTTGAGGATGAGTGATATTAAAAACATTTTAATAGATCTTTTTGCCGTTTGTATGTCTCTTCTTTTGAGAAATGTTTATTCAAGTATTTTTGCCTGATTTTTAAACTGGCTATTTGTTTTCTTACTGTTGGGTTGCTTGAGTTTCTTATATATTTTGGACATGACCTGCTTATCAGATATAAGGTTTACAGATAATTTCTCCCAATTTGTAGGTTGCTTCTGCTCTCTGTCAATCGTATCCTTGGCTGGGCAGAAGCTTTTTAATTTGATGTAGTCCCATTTACCTAGTTTTGGCTTGTGTTGACCATATATTGAGGGTAATATTTTGAAAGTCATTGCCAAAACCTAAGTTGTCAATATTTTCTTGTGTGTGTTTTCTTCTAGTAATTTTATAGTTCCAGGTCTTAAATTTAAGTCTTTAATCTATTTTGATTTCTGTATATGGTGTGAGATAGGGGCCCAATGTCATTTTTCTGCCTGCAGATAGAGAGTTATTTTTACTTACTTCACTTACCAGCTATTTTTACTTACCACTCTGTGTTTTAAAAGAGTAAGGAGAAAGGTTGAATGTAGGGAAGAAAGAGAAGTCAAAAGTGACAAAGAATACCAGTGCAGAATTGAACACCAACTTAGACATATGAGTGTGGCACTGCATTCTCTAAGATGAAGAGTTCTTTTTCCCCTAATCTCCTCCACCCTAATCCATTAATTC
>NW_007198377.1:0-908 GCF_000164805.1 Carlito syrichta | reverse complement strand
TTATATACCTTATCAGATATAAGGTTTACAGATAATTTCTCTCAATTTGTAGGTTGCTTCTGCTCTCTGTCAATCGTATCCTTGGCTGGGCAGAAGCTTTTTAATTTGATGTAGTCCCATTTACCTAGTTTTGGCTTGTGTTGACCATATATTGAGGGTAATATTTTGAAAGTCATTGCCAAAACCTAAGTTGTCAATATTTTCTTGTGTGTGTTTTTCTTCTAGTAATTTTATAGTTCCAGGTCTTAAATTTAAGTCTTTAATCTATTTTGATTTCTGTATATGGTGTGAGATAGGGGCCCAATGTCATTTTTCTGCCTGCAGATAGAGAGTTATTTTTACTTACTTCACTTACCAGCTATTTTTACTTACCACTCTGTGTTTTAAAAGAGTAAGGAGAAAGGTTGAATGTAGGGAAGAAAGAGAAGTCAAAAGTGACAAAGAATACCAGTGCAGAATTGAACACCAACTTAGACATATGAGTGTGGCACTGCATTCTCTAAGATGAAGAGTTCTTTTTCCCCTAATCTCCTCCACCCTAATCCATTAATTCTGTCTGCATGTGATACTTCTTTTGGATATTTCTGCCTCTATGACATGGATGTTTCAATTTGGAAAGACAATGTGTGTGTGTGTGTGTGTGTGTGTGTGTGTGTGTATGTGTGTGTGTGTGTGTGCATTGTATGGAATGTAAATCACTTAGTTGAAAATAGATTTGGAAGTTTAATATATAAATAAATGCAATCATGCATAGATTTGAAAAATAAATAATTATCTTCACCTTATCCTGAAGCTTCACTACATTTGTTTGAGTAGGCTGTGCCTATAGTCGGGATCAGTTTCATTGAAATAAACCAACCATTCCCTCAAGAACAGCTTTCCTAACCTGGGCTGTCCCCCAAGATCCG
>NW_007198376.1:0-759 GCF_000164805.1 Carlito syrichta | reverse complement strand
CTTCTAGTAATTTTATAGTTCCAGGTCTTAAATTTAAGTCTTTAATCTATTTTGATTTCTGTATATGGTGTGAGATAGGGGCCCAATGTCATTTTTCTGCCTGCAGATAGAGAGTTATTTTTACTTACTTCACTTACCAGCTATTTTTACTTACCACTCTGTGTTTTAAAAGAGTAAGGAGAAAGGTTGAATGTAGGGAAGAAAGAGAAGTCAAAAGTGACAAAGAATACCAGTGCAGAATTGAACACCAACTTAGACATATGAGTGTGGCACTGCATTCTCTAAGATGAAGAGTTCTTTTTCCCCTAATCTCCTCCACCCTAATCCATTAATTCTGTCTGCATGTGATACTTCTTTTGGATATTTCTGCCTCTATGACATGGATGTTTCAATTTGGAAAGACAATGTGTGTGTGTGTGTGTGTGTGTGTGTGTGTGTGTGTGTGTGTGTGTGCGCATGCACACACGTGCACCGCACGTGTATGGACTGTAAATCACTTAGTTGAAAATAGATTTGGAAGTTTAATATATAAATAAATGCAATCATGCATAGATTTGAAAAATAAATAATTATCTTCACCTTATCCTGAAGCTTCACTACATTTGTTTGAGTAGGCTGTGCCTATAGTCGGGATCAGTTTCATTGAAATAAACCAACCATTCCCTCAAGAACAGCTTTCCTAACCTGGGCTGTCCCCCAAGATCCCCTGCTTGCACTAACTATGTCCAATCCAGAACACTCATTCATTGCAGGCAGGTT
>NW_007198375.1:0-794 GCF_000164805.1 Carlito syrichta | reverse complement strand
TTTCTGCCTGCAGATAGAGAGTATTTTTACTTACTTCACTTACCAGCTATTTTTACTTTACACTCTGTGTTTAAAAGAGTAAGGAGAAAGGTGAATGTAAGGAAGAAAGAGAAGTCAAAAGTGACAAAGAATACCAGTGCAGAATTGAACACCAACTTAGACATATGAGTGTGGCACTGCATTCTCTAAGATGAAGAGTTCTTTTTCCCCTAATCTCCTCCACCCTAATCCATTAATTCTGTTTGCATGTGATACTTCTTTTGGATATTTCTGCCTCTATGACATGGATGTTTCAATTTGGAAAGACAATGTGTGTGTGTGTGTGTGTGTGTGTGTGTGTGTGTGCATGCACACACGTGCACCGCACGTGTATGGAATGTAAATCACTTAGTTGAAAATAGATTTGGAAGTTTAATATATAAATAAATGCAATCATGCATAGATTTGAAAAATAAATAATTATCTTCACCTTATCCTGAAGCTTCACTACATTTGTTTGAGTAGGCTGTGCCTATAGTCGGGATCAGTTTCATTGAAATAAACCAACCATTCCCTCAAGAACAGCTTTCCTAACCTGGGCTGTCCCCCAAGATCCCCTGCTTGCACTAACTATGTCCAATCCAGAACACTCATTCATTGCAGGCAGGTTTTGTCATTTCTTTATTTTCTTTCAGAATAATTTCATTGATGATAAGAAAATGTATTTTTGAGACTAAAATAGAAAAGAGAGAGAGAGAGAATGCCCAAAGAACTGTTCTTTAGGCCAATTCTGCCACTTTGCACAAATGTGGTAT
>NW_007198374.1:0-798 GCF_000164805.1 Carlito syrichta | reverse complement strand
TTCCTTCCATCACTCATCTTTGAGTAAGGTGACATCACCTCATCCAGACGCATTTGCCAGTAACCACAGTGTGGGCTGCACTTTGATGTACTCTTTGAATCGACTCCTCTGATTTCCAGTGGAAGGGTCGGTTGACTTTGAGCCTCCCTCCCTGATACTCAGGTAAGGTCTTCTTCTGTGCTACCAGCCCTCTACTTGCTTCTCTGCCACCAAACTATGAACAAGGGGTCACAACATCAGGTCCCAGCAGACATGGGCAGGTGAAACACAACCAGTGAAATGGCATGCAACCTCTGATGGCTTATGGAAGGCATTTAAGGATGGTATTTCCCAAGTGCATTGCCCTTTTAAGTAGAATTTCTCCATGACTAAAATAATATTTGGTATCTTCAGTATCAGGTCCTGGCTCGAAAACAGTGTTTCCTCATCTTTTTTTTGACCCAAGTGACACACGCACACACACACACAGAGACACACACAAGTATTTTAAGACATAAGTCCAGTGTTTTACATCTCTGGATCATTTTTTGAGAATAAAATCTCAGAACCAAGACTTTTTTATTCCAGGAATCTCAACATTTAGTTGATAAATATATTTCCAAAATAGTTCTTAAAATCTTTATGGCAGTCTGCATTTCCTGTGGCAATGTAGATAAGAGTCTTTTATACCCTTGCCAGAATTTGAATTTAACTAAGTTTGTGACTTCACTGTGTGAAGTTCTTGTTTTTTAACTATCTTTTGTTTTTGAGTCAAAGTCTCACTCCATCACCCAGTCTGGAGTGCAGGGCATGCTCCTG
>NW_007198373.1:0-770 GCF_000164805.1 Carlito syrichta | reverse complement strand
GCACCTGCTGTGGCAAGAGGGTACAGAGAACTCGTCTGTTCCTCAGGATTCCTGAATGAAAGTCGTGCTAGAAACCCAGGATGTAATTAAATGTGGAAAACATAAGAAGTCTGCAGTTGGCAACAGCAATTAAAGTCACTTTTAAAGGGCTCCCTTCCCTCTCATGCCCTTAATGAAGGTAGCTTTAATTAAGCTACATTAGAATCTGACAGTTTCACTCACTTTAATGTGATCCATCGTGAGTCAGATGACATTGGATCACGACTGAACTAAGATGACACATCAAATGGTGTCTCTTGTGCACACCAGGCTGAACACTGGAGTCTAGGATAATATGCAAAGATAAAGACCTGCAGACTTTTAGCTTGGAAAGGAAAGAGGAGAGACAGTTCAATGCTGTAAGATTATGGCAGGCAAGTAAAGAGTTAAATAAGGATGGGCGCTGTGTTCACGCCTATAATCCCAGCACTCAGGGAGGCAGAGTTGAGAAGATTGCCTGAGCCCACAGGTTCAAGACCAGCTTAGGCAACTTGGTGAAACCTCATTTTTCTTAAATAAATAAATAAAAATAAAATAAAATATCTAAGAAAAATTAAAAAGTATTAAATAAAATGACCAGAATCTTTGAAAACCTTAGAGGAGATGCTGATTTAAGAGGTAGGTGGTAAAATTATGTACCATCTTCACTAAGTTGCAGAAAGGAAGGGAATTCCAGCCCCTGGAGCTCAGGTGTGGGATGGACCAGAGCCCAGAAGGCCTCAGTCAGACTG
>NW_007198372.1:0-785 GCF_000164805.1 Carlito syrichta | reverse complement strand
TTAAATGTGGAAAACATAAGAAGTCTGCAGTTGGTAACAGAAATTAAAGTCACTTTTAAAGGGCTCCCTTCCCTCTCATGCCCTTAATGAAGGGAGCTTTAATTAAGCTACATTAGAATCTGACAGTTTCACTCACTTTTAATGTGATCCATCGTGAGTCAGATGACATTGGATCATGACTGAACTAAGATGACACATCAAATGGTGTCTCTTGTGCACACCAGGCTGAACACTGGAGTCTAGGATGATGTGCAAAGATAAAGACCCGCGGACTTTTAGCTTGGAAAGGAAAGAGGAAAGACAGTTCAATGCTGTAAGATTATGGCAGGCAATTAAAGAGATAAATAAGGATGGGCGCTGTGCTCACGCCTATAATCCCAGCACTCAGAGAGGCAGAGTTGAGAAGATTGCCTGAGCCCACAGGTTCAAGACCAGCTTAGGCAACTTGGTGAGACCTCATTTTTCTTAAATAAATAAATAAAAATAAAATAAAATATCTAAGAAAAATTAAAAAGTATTAAATAAAATGACCAGAATCTTTGAAAACCTTAGAGGAGATGCTGATTTAAGAGGTAGGTGGTAAAATTATGTACCATCTTCACTAAGTTGCAGAGAGGAAGGGAATTCCAGCCCCTGGAGCTCAGGTGTGGGATGGACCAGAGCCCAGAAGGCCTCAGTCAGACTGTCTCACGTCAAGACACAAAAACTAAGGAGCTGCAGGGTGTTCCCTCCCTACCCTCTCCTCAAGAAGCCCTAGCCTGTGTTCAGCAGGTAGTGTGTAAAGC
>NW_007198371.1:0-804 GCF_000164805.1 Carlito syrichta | reverse complement strand
AGCTAACACCAAAGTGTTTCGCAAATGGAAGGTCTAACTATACTCTAACAGTATAAACATATGCAATGCCTCTTTTTCATGATTTTTCCAACATTACACATTTTTCATTTTAATAGGTTTTTTATTTGATTGTTAGAGTCAGAGTCTACCTCTGTCACACAGACTAGTGCAACCTCGAACTGCTGGGCTCAGGAGACTCTTCCACCTCAGTCTTCTAAGTAGCTGGAACTACAGGCTCATGCCATCAAACCCGGCTAATTGTTTGGTTTTATTGTTGAGCTCAGGAAGAAAAAAACTGAAGGTGGATCACAGGGATCAGAGTTTGACATCAAAAGAAAGACTAAAGAATGCTAAAAGTGGAGGAAGTTATCAGAAATTGAGTAAAATGCAATGTAGCCACTGGGTTCGTTTTGTCTTTTTATGGCACTTTTTTACCAAGTTGATGGGCAGGAGACAGACAGGCCAGTTAGCTTCGTCTTGAGCAACAGTGTCATTGGGAGGAAATAGTTTCATGAACTATAAATTGGAAACATCTATGCAAGTCCTAGCCATTGGGGAAACAAGGGTTGAACAGAACTGGCAGATGCCAGAGCCAGATGCAGAGATTTGGGGAAATTCTGATGAATGAGGGACCAAGACTGAACCAGCAGCTTCCAAGAGGTCTCAGCACAGGAAGTAGAGGGCCAGGGTTTCAGTTTCCTCAGAGTTTGAGTAGGTCTAGAGCATACCATTTTCAGTCAAGAGCAGGCCTTGAGGAATTTGTCATACAAACAGGGTGTTTGTAGGCTTTTGTTTCTTCTTTTG
>NW_007198370.1:0-862 GCF_000164805.1 Carlito syrichta | reverse complement strand
CAAGGAACACTTAATACACTTTAATTTCCTCATCAAGATTCCTCTCAATATAGGTCTTATCCCATAGTAAGAATTCTGACTAAAGTCTTTGAACATGGGCAGAGTAGGAATCCTGACTAAAGCACCTGGCAAAATTTTGACTGACTGTTAGGCTTTTCCTTAGAGTACATAAGTAGTACACATGTATTCTCTGACAGTGGTTATACACAAGACTGACTGACTATCAAAAGTTATAACTTAATACTTTAAAACCAAAATTGATGTTGATAGCATTTGTAATAAAGTCAGCATAGTTTGTTGTTTATAAAAAAACAAATTATTTTAACTTACTTTTAAGATAAATTATTTTATCAGTGAGATATGTTTATATTAAATAAGAAAACAATGCAAATAATACAAAATGCATTCTATTTAAAATAACAGTCATTTATCTATATTAACCCTCTCTATCCTTCTGTTCCCCTGACCTAAGCTGACCTAATAATTTCTATTTGTAATTGCTCTGATGGCCTCTTCTATAATGCTGCAGAACATATGAAGTTCTGTTTCTTTTTTATCATCTCTAGGTAGTGTCTACTGACACTCTAATACAAATGATGGGGCATATTACATACACAGCCCCTCTCTTCAATGTTCCAGAGTTATATTAGTTTGAGCCATGCTAGTGATTGCCTTTGTCATGTGCTAGCATGCTTATGCTTTTATTTATAATTGTATCATTGTTTGAGAATTAGGAGGCTGGTTCTCTGTTGCTTTTCAATCGAGGTCTTATCATAGAAATAATCCTGACTAAAGTTTTGAGAACATGGGCACTGTAGGAATCCTGACTAAAGCTTCTGACAAAACTTTGACTGACTGATAG
>NW_007198369.1:0-1047 GCF_000164805.1 Carlito syrichta | reverse complement strand
GTTGATAGCATTTGTAATAAAGTCAGCATAGTTTGTTGTTTATAAAAAAACAAATTATTTTAACTTACTTTTAAGATAAATTATTTTATCAGTGAGATATGTTTATATTAAATAAGAAAACAATGCAAATAATACAAAATGCATTCTATTTAAAATAACAGTCATTTATCTATATTAACCCTCTCTATCCTTCTGTTCCCCTGACCTAAGCTGACCTAATAATTTCTATTTGTAATTGCTCTGATGGCCTCTTCTATAATGCTGCAGAACATATGAAGTTCTGTTTCTTTTTTATCATCTCTAGGTAGTGTCTACTGACACTCTAATACAAATGATGGGGCATATTACATACACAGCCCCTCTCTTCAATGTTCCAGAGTTATATTAGTTTGAGCCATGCTAGTGATTGCCTTTGTCATGTGCTAGCATGCTTATGCTTTTATTTATAATTGTATCATTGTTTGAGAATTAGGAGGCTGGTTCTCTGTTGCTTTTCAATCGAGGTCTTATCATAGAAATAATCCTGACTAAAGTTTTGAGAACATGGGCACTGTAGGAATCCTGACTAAAGCTTCTGACAAACTTTGACTGACTGATAGTCTTTGTCTTAGAGTGTACATAAGTAGGAAGTTGATTATTTGACTGATTCTGAAGTGCCAAACAAGGAAGTCTTTTTGTTTACTTTATGTAAAAATAAATACCAACATGACCATACTCTGTAAACTTTTAGGACACTACATTATGCTTTTTCTTCCAATGTTACCTTAGTCTCACCATAGAAGAGCATAAATTCTGTGGAGTCATGGGCAACATATAAGTTCTGTGGAGTCATGGGCTACATATTTCTCTTTAACATGCATCTCATTAATTTATACAAGCACATGTTAACTTGAAATGACCCTTTCAAATTTACAAAGTGTTTCTATGTTAGATGACAGATATTTATCATGGTTTAGCATTAAGTGTACATTTTTGTTTTGTTTTTTGTTTTTTTTTGTTTGAGTCGGAGTATCACTCTGTCGCTCAGACTGGAGTGCAGGGCCGCTC
>NW_007198368.1:0-1223 GCF_000164805.1 Carlito syrichta | reverse complement strand
TCTCTCTAGCTTGACTAATATGTCATGGTTTCTTAGGAAGGGAGAGTTTTCTTAGCTTCCAACCTTGGCTTAAGTTGTATTTATAATAACTTTGCTTAAATATATATAAACTTAAAAGCATTGATAAACATCGTATGCTTATATTTCTTAAAATGGCATGAAACCAAAGCAAATTAAAAATTAAAAATTTAAGAGTATGACACGATAAAAACTCAAATTGACAATATAAATTCAATGTGATGAATGATGCTGTTTTGCTGTAACTAAATTAACAATCTCAAAGTAAATATGTAACTGTGAAATTGCACAGATTACCTTGTATATCTGACATAGCCTATGTTATCTGATGTCATGGTAAGGACCAACTATCCACCACTCTTCTTGAATAGAAATCTGCCTGGGGAAGGGGGGCACACCTCATCAACAAGGGTACCTGCACAGTGAATATTTGTATACCTAACCCTGAAATGTACCCCAAAATTTTAAAATAAAAAAAAATTTTAAAGTTAAAAAAGAACTTTTGTAAAACTCCTATTTGTACAAATTGTGAAGTTCTCCAGCATTTACTTGGCATGAAGGAATTATTAGTATTTCCATGTCAGTGGTCTCTACTTCTTGCCATTAGCCCACAATAATCATAAGTGTACATCTTGGCAATGTAGTGATCATAAACCAAAATGCACAACAGACACGGAAATGCTGTGGCCATCCTTCATAAGTACCTTGTCCCTAACAGACTTACACAATTTTATCAAAATGAAAACATAATATCTTAACATCTACTTAAAGACCTTGAACACTTAGGGACCCCAGAGACTAGCTCTGCAGCATCCTTTGATACTGTTCTCTCCTACAAAATATAAGATGAAGTTGCCTATATGATGACATTTTAAATACTCAGGAATGCACTTGTATGACTCCTGCTGGTTGGAACAAGAGATGGCATGAGGAAAGTCAGCAAATTGGAAGGTGAACCATTAAAATTTGAAAGGTCATAGAGTGAGTTCTTTGTCCCATATCTCATCACAGAATTTCTAATTTAATTTAATGACAGTGTCCCTGACTGCCTGGAGGTCCTGCATGCAGAGGCTTTCCCTTGTGCCACGGTAACCTGTTGCCCTTGCCACTGATGAAGCACACAGTGAAAGCTTTAGGGAGCTCCGTGCATCTGCTTAGAGGATGACAGTGACTGAGTGGGAGTTTTTGCTGCAACCTGATTATGG
>NW_007198367.1:0-829 GCF_000164805.1 Carlito syrichta | reverse complement strand
CCCCAAAATTTTAAAATAAAAAAAAGTTTTAAAGTTAAAAAAGAACTTTGTAAAACTCCTATTTGTACAAATTGTGAAGTTCTCCAGCATTTACTTGGCATGAAGGAATTATTAGTATTTCCATGTCAGTGGTCTCTACTTCTTGCCATTAGCCCACAATAATCATAAGTGTACATCTTGGCAATGTAGTGATCATAAACCAAAATGCACCACAGACACGGAAATGCTGTGGCCATCCTTCATAAGTACCTTGTCCCTAACAGACTTACACAATTTTATCAAAATGAAAACATAATATCTTAACATCTACTTAAAGACCTTGAACACTTAGGGACCCCAGAGACTAGCTCTGCAGCATCCTTTGATACTGTTCTCTCCTACAAAATATAAGATGAAGTTGCCTATATGATGACATTTTAAATACTCAGGAATGCACTTGTATGACTCCTGCTGGTTGGAACAAGAGATGGCATGAGGAAAGTCAGCAAATTGGAAGGTGAACCATTAAAATTTGAAAGGTCATAGAGTGAGTTCTTTGTCCCATATCTCATCACAGAATTTCTAATTTAATTTAATGACAGTGTCCCTGACTGCCTGGAGGTCCTGCATGCAGAGGCTTTCCCTTGTGCCACGGTAACCTGTTGCCCTTGCCACTGATGAAGCACACAGTGAAAGCTTTAGGGAGCTCCGTGCTTCTGCTTAGAGGACGACAGTGACTGAGTTGGAGTTTTTGCTGCAACCTGATTATGGACATCACCATGTTAACTGTAGGTTGTTCCAACTGGGAAAGTTTAGGAACCAGAGTGCCTGCACCACTGCTGAGGAAGGT
>NW_007198366.1:0-819 GCF_000164805.1 Carlito syrichta | reverse complement strand
TCAGCTGGCTAGCCTGCTGGCTAGGTAGGTAGCTAGCTAGTTAAGTGAGCTGGCAAGCCATCTTACTAGCTTAATCAGCTAGGTAAGTCAGTTGCCTAGCCAGCTTGCTAGATAGGTAGCCAGCTTGTTAAGTCAGTTAAATAGTTAGCTTGTTAGCTAATTAAGTCAGCTACTTAAGTCTGCTGACTAGCCTGCTAGCTAGCTAGGTAGAGAGTTAGTTAAGTTAGCTGGGTAGCCATCTGGTAACTAGTTAATTCTGCTAGTTGTGCCAGCTGGCTAGCTGGTTAAGTCAAGTAGTTAAGTCAGCTGGATAGCCAGCTGTATAGCTAGGTACCAAGCTAGTTAATTCAGCTGGCTAGTCAGCTGGCTAGTTATTTAAGTCAGCTAGTTATTTCATCTGACTTCCCAGCTGGCTAGCTAGATAGCTAGCTAGTTAAGTCAGCTGGCTAGCCAGCTGGCTAGTCAGTTAAGTCACCTAGTTAAGTCAGCTCGCTAGCCAGCTGATTAGCTAGGAAGCAAGGTAGTTAATTCAGCAGGCAAGTCAGCGGTATGTGTTGGTAGGAAGCTGGTTAAGTCAGTTAGCTAGCCACCTGGCTAACTGAAGATGCCAGCTACTTAAGTCAGCTGGCTAGCCAGCTGGCTAACTAGTTATGTCAGATAGTTGAGTCAGCTGGCTAGCCAGCTGGATAGCTGGATAAGTCAGCTAGTTAATTCAAGTGGCAAGCCAACTGGCTAGCTAGGTATCTCAAAAGTTAAGTCAGCTGGCTAGCCAGCTGGCTAGCTGGCTAAATCAGCTAGTTAAGTCAACTGGGTAGCCAC
>NW_007198365.1:0-1147 GCF_000164805.1 Carlito syrichta | reverse complement strand
CATTATCTTTTTGAGGGTGAACCCCATGTAGCACAGGCTTCCCTCAGTAGTCTAGTGATCCAGGAACCCATTGGCATCAGAGTACCAGCTGCCATCATTTTGAGAAGCTGCATTCAGCTTCAGTGATTTTTTTTGTTGCTGAGGTTCTTTCAACGAGTTTGCCCATTTCATAATGGGTGATTTGCAAGCGCAGCTGCCCACAGCGCACTGAGTGTTCTGCAGTTTTTGACCCAAAGTGACATGTCCCTCATGCCCCCCCTCCTCATTCACTTGGTCTCACCCTCAGCAACTTTATTGTTTCCCCAGATGAAAAAGTTCTCGAAGGGAAGTCTTTTACTGATGTGGAAGAGATGAAACAAAAAATGACAGAAACACTAAAAGGCATCGAAGAGTTCAAAAACTGTTTTGAGCAGTGGAAAAATGTCTCAATAGGTATATTGCATCAAACAGAGAGTACTCTGAAGGTGATTGAAGTTTAAACATGTAAGAATAAATACACAATTTTTTATAAATAAATCCTGGGTTGTTTTTTGGTTTTGGCATCCTACCTCCTTTATATTCAAAGATAAAAAATTAAATAATCTAATTACTAAAAAAATTAAGACCTTAGTTTTTTCTTATGATCTAGAACTTGGGTTTCAATATATTTTTACATTATATTTTAATATTTTTATTTTAGCCTGTAATAATGTCTACTATATCTTCTTAGTCACTCTTCTTTTTATAAACAAAATTAAAAATAAGCTATTTTCAATTACATTTGTATCCATCTGTTTACTCATTTGTCTTCTCCATAAGCACAAGCTCGTCAAGAAGGACCCTGTTCTATTATTTGTGTATCCCCATGAGCAAGTAAAATGGTAAACACAGAATTATGTTTGATGGACTATGGTTAAATAAAAAAATTAAAAGATCTTGTATAATTTAAGCATTGTATATTATTAGAAAGGCTAAAAAAATTAAAAGATCATGTATAATTTATGCATTGTATATTATTAGAAAGGCTAGCTATTTATCTCACTACAGGAACAGAAAAAATTCAGTAGTTATTATATTTCAAAAATATATTCTGGAAGGGTGAGGCAGGAGTGCTTGAGCCCAGTAGGTGGAGACTGTTGTGGCCGTGAGTGTGCAACTGCCCTCCAGC
>NW_007198364.1:0-780 GCF_000164805.1 Carlito syrichta | reverse complement strand
GTTTTGGAGTAAAGGACCAAGGAGGAAAGAAGGGAGGTGAGTTAGGGCCCATCACGTCTGCTGGACTCTTCTAGAACTGGTTTTAAGCCCAGAGGCCTGGAGCACAGGTCTAGCTCTTGGCCCTGGGAAGAGAATGGACCACAGTCGCTCCCTCCAGATCTTTTCAGGGCTCCTGGGGCAAGTCCACAGCTTTGCTGGTCCCACTTTCTGAGAACTGCATGGTTTCAGGTGAGGTCACAGGGAAGTTTCCAGGTGGGGCCCAGCCAGACCTCCTCCCACCCAGCTCCTCCATAACTTCATCATCTCAGGACCCCAAGGGAAGTGAGGCAGTAGGGCCACAGAGATGGGCACTATCAGGCTCCTGAGGGTGAGCCCACAGTGTCCACTGCCACAAGGCTCTGCAGTAACCCCAGCTTCAATGAGTGTGTGTGGGGGGGATGGGGGCAGTGATCAATGAAGGGAATCATCCTAAGTGGGTGAGAAGGAGGCAATTTGTGTATCTGAATCCTGAGATTGAGAAGTGTCGTCCTCCAGGTCACACCCCAGGGCTTATCTCACCTGTGTTTACCTGTGGCCCTGAAATATGACACTGTAGTTTGCTAAGAGGATGGTGGTATGGCAGGCCCACTTCTCAGGCAGGCACTCACTGCGGTGTTTGGGTTCCTCTGGGGTATGGAAGAGGGGTTGGAAATGGAATCTGCCTTGGAGTTAGGTGGGTGGGGCTGGGAACAGGAAAAGGCTGCTCTCAGGGACTTTCGAGAGTTGGAGAAGAGGCACCCC
>NW_007198363.1:0-794 GCF_000164805.1 Carlito syrichta | reverse complement strand
CTCTGTCCTGATTCATGACAGCACCCGGCACCTTGCTGGATGTGTGAGCAGTGCAGGTAGAAGGCCGGGGCTGTCTCTCCTTGATCGGGGCTGCAGAGGCTTGCATGTGATGCATAAAGAAGAAAAGCTGTCACTTTCACTCATACCTTCCTTCTCCATGAGTGCTCTCCTGGGCCCCTTCTAGTAGTGTCAAGCACTTGGATGAGAACATATTCCCATGGGACTGTCCAATAAACCTCTGCTTGTGTTTTCAGGTCAACCCTGAAAGCTCTGTGTCTGCTTCTCCATATACATTTCTTTGCTGAGAATGGCAAATGTGCAATGTCTTCAGTAGGCCATCACGGTCCTCCCACTTCCAGGCATCTTTTTCATACAATACTTTCTTTCATTTTGAATCGGAGACCAGTATTGAAATTGCCGGATTGAATGGTATTTCTATTTTTCATTCTTGGAAAAACTCCGTACTGTTTTCCTCAGAGGTTGAAATGACCTATATTACCAGCAGTGTATAAGAATTCCCTTGTCTCTGAATTCTCACCAACGTCTTTTACTTATTACATTTAAATTTCAGCCATTCTGAAAGGTGTAAGATGATATCTTATCGTGGCTCTAACTTGAATTTCTCTGATAATTAGTAATATGAGCAACTAAAACATATTTGGTAACAACTCATGTTTTCTGTTTATGCTTTTAGCCCACTTTTTTAATAGGGTTGTTTTTTCTTCTCGGTTGATTGAGTCCTTGTAGATTCTAGATATTAGTATTTTGTCAAATGCATAGTTTACAAATATCCC
>NW_007198362.1:0-1356 GCF_000164805.1 Carlito syrichta | reverse complement strand
GTCACTTTCACTCATACCATCCTTCTCCATGAGTGCTCTCCTGGGCCCCTTCTAGTAGTGTCAAGCACTTGGATGAGAACATATTCCCATGGGACTGTCCAATAAACCTCTGCTTGTGTTTTCAGGTCAACCCTGAAAGCTCTGTGTCTGCTTCTCCATATACATTTCTTTGCTGAGAATGGCAAATGTGCAATGTCTTCAGTAGGCCATCACGGTCCTCCCACTTCCAGGCATCTTTTTCATACAATACTTTCTTTCATTTTGAATCGGAGACCAGTATTGAAATTGCCGGATTGAATGGTATTTCTATTTTTCATTCTTGGAAAAACTCCGTACTGTTTTCCTCAGAGGTTGAAATGACCTATATTACCAGCAGTGTATAAGAATTCCCTTGTCTCTGAATTCTCACCAACGTCTTTTACTTATTACATTTAAATTTCAGCCATTATGAAAGGTGTAAGATGATATCTTATCGTGGCTCTAACTTGAATTTCTCTGATAATTAGTAATATGGGCAACTAAAACGTATTTGGTAACAACTCATGTTTTCTGTTTATGCTTTTAGCCCACTTTTTTAATAGGGTTGTTTTTTCTTCTCGGTTGATTGAGTCCTTGTAGATTCTAGATATTAGTATTTTGTCAAATGCATAGTTTACAAATATCCCCAGAGGTTGGGAACCCAAATACAGTCTGGGAAATCTCACTGAGTTGAAGTGGAAATCAAAGGAGGCGGTTTCAAGTTGTGGAGCAGAGTTTTATAAAAAAGAAAAGTTATGCAAAAACTTCCAAACACAAAAATCCATAAATCTGAATAGGTGTCTCCTTTAGGCTAGTCTAGATGTTTGGCCCCTCTTGTGTAAAGTAAAAGTACAAAAGTTATAAAGAATAAAACACGAGTTGTAAGATTAAGAACTCCCATCGCTCACAGAGGGTTAGAAAAATGGTTAAGAATATTTTGAACTTTGAAAAGCAAAAAAAAAAAAAAAGACTCCTTTGTGTTCATCTAGGACATACAACGGAGAAGCCTGAAGGACAAATTATTTGCAAATAGAAGGTCATCAAAGAGTAGTCATATAAAAAAATTTTAAAGAGTGCTAAAAAGGATTAGACTAATTAAAGCTAAACATTCTTAAAAGAAAGGTATTAGAACCTAGACACTCAACAAAGTAACACTAAAAATATGGAATATCTGAATTAAAAAAGTGGCTCATAATAAACAAAAATCAGTGAATATGTAGGGGCTCAGAAAACATAGAGATTACAAAATTATAAAAAAGCTTGTTTACAGAAGTACGTAAAAATAGTTAAAGAAATTCAGATGAAATGATAATATAAATAAAATGAATTTTAAACACT
>NW_007198361.1:0-1325 GCF_000164805.1 Carlito syrichta | reverse complement strand
AAATTTCAAAAGTTAGCTGTATTCTAATAAAACCTTAAAGTATCATGTTTGATCATGCTTGGACTAGCATAATTCCCTGATGTAGCATGACCTATTCTAAAATACTTTCTATGAATAAAATAAGTTCAGTTTCTATTATAAGTAGAAAAAACTTACACTAATTATAACTAAAGAACCGTATTAAAAGAATGCCACCCAGCCCAAAATGGATGCTGGGCCCTTAGAAATGTGGCCCAGCCCAAAGTTCGTGCTGGGCCATTTCTGGTAACCCTAGATAACCATCTAAATCTGGAAACAGCTCTCTAAATGTATATACTAATTCTACAAATATATTTTTAAATCTTATAAAGAAGCTTGTATCATGTATAAGTCTCCCAAATGTGATCTGAGTTTGAACTGTGTTAATAAAGCCGAAACCACAGTCTGTGAGAAACGGGAACAATGGATCCCTAGAGTCAGCCATGCCCATCATGTTCTCAGAGCTTCATGCTTAGATCATCAAAATCCCTGCCAGTGGGTAATGCTAAACAACAAGGAAAGGAGGAGGGAATGGGCCTTCAGGTCCTGAACCAGCCTGGTGGTCTCAAGGTCCGTAGCCCGCCTGGATCCCTAACGCTCAGGCAGGCCTCCATGGCTGGCTCCCAACAATTTATAATTAATTTTCTGACTTATTCAGGAATCAACAACTGCATAAATACAAGCGGAATATGTGTACCTCCCAAAAAATACCAATTGCACAGTTATTTTAAAAATTAGTTTAAATAATTTTGCTTATCCTGGACAAATTTATGCTACATATATGCAAAATAAATCCATGATTAATAATTGTATCATAAAATAAATTATACATATATTTAGAAACATCTCAACAATTTCTAAGCCTGTCCCCTGAGTCTAAGTTGCACTGCCTTAGAGAATACCTCAGATTCCAAAAGTTCCACCAAAGCTAAGGTCTTGAATGTCATTTAGGTGATATATCTCAGCTATTAAAGTCAATATTCTGACAAGTCCTTAGGCTCTAACCCCAGGGTTTAAATTTGCCTTAAAACAACATAAAGGCTGGGCTCAGTGGCTCACCCGGTAATCCCAGCACTCTAGGAGGTTGAGGCGACTGCATTGCCTGAGTCTGCGGGTTCCAGGCCCACACTGGCAACATGATGAGACCTCATCTCTACAATACATCAAAAATTAGTCGGGTGTGGTAGCGCACGCCTGTAGTTCCAGCTACTTGGAAGGTTCAGGGGGAAGGATCACTTGAGCCCACCAAGTTGAGGTTGCAGTTGTCGGGATTGTGGCACAGCACTCCAGTCTGGGCAATAAAATTA
>NW_007198360.1:0-861 GCF_000164805.1 Carlito syrichta | reverse complement strand
AAGGGTGCCTGGATTTTATCAAAAGCTTTTTCTGCATCTAGTGATATGATCATGTGGTTTTTGTTTTGACATCTGTTGATGTATTTAATTACATTTATGGTTTTACGAATATTGAACCAGCCTTGCATGCCAGGAATGAAGCCTACTTGGTCATGATGGATGATTTTTGAGATGTATTGCTGAATCCGGTTTGCTAGAATCTTGTTGAGAATTTTAGCATCTATGTTCATCAAAGATATTGGCCTGTAGTTCTCTTTCTTTGTTGGATCTTTACCTGGCTTGGGTATCAATGTGATGTTGGCTTCGTAAAATGATTTGGGGAGAGTTCCATCTTTTTCAATCGCCTGGAATACCTTCAGTAGGATTGGTATCAGCTCCTCCTTAAATGTCTTGTAGAATTCTGCTGGAAAGCCATCTGGACCAGGGCTTTTTTTTGTAGGAAGTTTTCTTATTACGTGGTCGATTTCCTTGATTGTTATTGGTTTATTTAGGGTCTCAATTTCTTCTTGTTCCAACCTAGGTAGGTTGGGTGATGTCAGAAAGTCTTCCATTTTCTTCTGGTTTTCAAGTTTGTTTCCATACAAGTGTACGTAGTAGTCTCTAATGATCTTTTGTATTTCTTCAGGGTCAGATGTGACTTCATCTTTTGTGTTTCTGATTATGCTTATTTGGTTTTTTTCTCGTTTTTTCTTGGTCAGTCTAGCTAGGGGACCATCAATCTTGTTTACCCTTTCGAAGAACCAGCTTTTTGTTTCATTGATTTTTTGTATTATCTTTTTGTCTTCTATGTCCTGGATTTGGGCTTTCTATTTTGGTGATCTGGATTCTTCTGCTGAAATTAGGGTTTTTGTGGTCTTGCGT
>NW_007198359.1:0-787 GCF_000164805.1 Carlito syrichta | reverse complement strand
TTTTGAGGATGTATTGCTGAATCCGGTTTGCTAGAATCTTGTTGAGAATTTTAGCATCTATGTTCATCAAAGATATTGGCCTGTAGTTCTCTTTCTTTATTGGATCTTTACCTGGCTTGGGTATCAATGTGATGTTGGCTTCGTAAAATGATTTGGGGAGAGTTCCATCTTTTTCAATCGCCTGGAATACCTTCAGTAGGATTGGTATCAGCTCCTCCTTAAATGTCTTGTAGAATTCTGCTGGAAAGCCATCTGGACCAGGGCTTTTTTTTGTAGGAAGTTTTCTTATTACGTGGTCGATTTCCTTGATTGTTATTGGTTTATTTAGGGTCTCAATTTCTTCTTGTTCCAACCTAGGTAGGTTGGGTGATGTCAGAAAGTCTTCCATTTTCTTCTGGTTTTCAAGTTTGTTTCCATACAAGTGTACGTAGTAGTCTCTAATGATCTTTTGTATTTCTTCAGGGTCAGATGTGACTTCATCTTTTGTGTTTCTGATTATGCTTATTTGGTTTTTTTCTCGTTTTTTCTTGGTCAGTCTAGCTAGGGGACCATTGATCTTGTTTACCCTTTCGAAAAACCAGCTTTTTGTTTCATTGATTTTTTGTATTATCTTTTTGTCTTCTATGTCCTGCGTTTGGGCTTTTATTTTGGTGATCTGGATTCTTCTGCTGAAATTAGGGATTTTGTGTTCTTGCTTTTCCAGCTTCTTTAGGTGGCTTGTTAGGTTGTCAATTTCTGTTCCTTCCATTTTCCTCATGTGTGTTTGTAGGGATATAAATTCCCCTCT
>NW_007198358.1:0-833 GCF_000164805.1 Carlito syrichta | reverse complement strand
TCCCATGCGGGAATGCTCATCTCCCCTGTGCCACAATGAGGGATCTGAGACATTCACAGTTACTTGTGGGAAGGCATTATGTGTGACCCGGGGGAATTCTGAATTGCTCTTTCTTGACACGTTCTCCTGTCAGGGAAAGCAATGAGACTGTGGATTGCTGGTGGGAGTGGCCTTTCTTAGGCCTGGGGTGCACGGGCACCTTCCTGGCTTACGTCTGTGCCCAATGTGTGCTGCAGTGTCACCTCTTTGCTGTGACTATTATTCTTCATTGCCGCCTGCTGTAACACCTCATTCTCACTCTTTCCCCTTGATTTGTGTTCCTTTCCATAGAGGGCCTTTGCGTACGAGCGTTAAACCTCCGTGTTTCACGGAGAGAAATCTGCAAGGCATAGTGCCGCAATGAGTGACACAAGTGCTCCACAGTCACGAGCAGGAGAGCATTATGTGTGGATGGGGAGAATTCTAAGTTGTTTTTCCCTATGGCGTTTAAACCTAATAAGGACTACCAAGGCTGTGCCGTTTTCATTGCCGAGTAAGCACGGAGAGCCTCTGTTACACTGGGGGTGAAGCTGGGTCTTCCTGGGGACACGCTATTGAAGCCTGCGCTGCACTGCACTTCATTGGCAGTCTGTATACACTGGCTTTGTGCGTGCTCTCCTCCCTGATTCTCAGAGCTCTCCTGTATATGCACTATACTAGGCGGGGAGCATTTGGTGACCAGAGTGCAACTTCAGCTGCTGCACTGACTGGATCCAGATCTCCACAGCCATGGGTAGCCAAGCATGCTTCATTCAGCGGAGAATGCTGAAAAGTTTTCTCTTTGACACGGGCGT
>NW_007198357.1:0-672 GCF_000164805.1 Carlito syrichta | reverse complement strand
TGTTCTGTAAGACATAGTATAATACATAGTATAACAGAGTCCTAAACAAAACATTATAGTCAGGAGAGCAGCAAAAAGCATAAATAATGGAGTAAAAAAGAAATTATTGAGAAGAAAGAAAGAACCCATGTTGAAAAGCAAATGACAGAAAGTGTGAATTAGCAAGACAGACTGAAATGAAATTATGATGGAATTTGTAAAAATGTGCAATTTTTATCTACTAAGAAAAAATCCTGAATCAAAATGCAATTCCTTATTAATGAGGGTGTATTCAAACTGGAACCTTCATCTCCTCTCCTCAGAATACTGCTGTGGTGCTTTAAATGAATCAGACCCTTTTGGAAACTTAACAAATAAATAACCATAAAACGCATTTTCCATCTCATCCAGCAATCCCAGTTTTAGAAAAAAATTCTAAGGAATATTTTAAAATGCAAAAAAAAAATCATGTACAGAGTTCTTCATGGCAGAATTTCTTACAGTAGCATGGTAGTAGAAGCCACCACATTGTGTAATCAAGGGAGAAAACGGCAAGTTGTTTCTGTCAAAGCTTCTCAATGAATTCTTACAAAGTCATTTAAGAAGATAGCGCCAGAGAGCATGGAAAGGTAGGGATTACAGTTATTATAATGATTATGAAGAACCCTAAATCCAAGGGAAAAGCTGAAAGGG
>NW_007198356.1:0-719 GCF_000164805.1 Carlito syrichta | reverse complement strand
TCTGTAAGACATAGTATAATACATAGTATAACAGAGTCATAAACAAAACATTATAGTCAGGAGAGCAGCAAAAGCATAAATAATGGAGTAAAAAAGAAAATTACAGTTGGACGGAAGAAAGAACCCATGTTGAAAAGCAAATGACAGAAAGTGCGAATTAGCAAGACAGACTGAAATGAAATTATGATGGAATTTGTAAAAATGTGCAATTTTTATCTACTAAGAAAAAATCCAGAATCAAAATGCAATTCCTTATTAATGAGGGTGTAATCAAACTGGAACCTTCATCTCCTCTCCTCAGAATACTGCTGTGGTGCTTTAAATGAATCAGACCCTTTTGGAAACTTAACAAATAAATAACCATAAAACGCATTTTCCATCTCATCCAGCAATCCCAGTTTTAGAAAAAAATTCTAAGGAATATTTTAAAATGCAAAAAAAAAATCATGTACAGAGTTCTTCATGGCATAATTTCTTACAGTAGCATGGTAGTAGAAGCCACCACATTGTGTAATCAAGGGAGAAAACGGCAAGTTGTTTCTGTCAAAGCTTCTCAATGAATTCTTACAAAGTCATTTAAGAAGATAGCGCCAGAGAGCATGGAAAGGTAGGGATTACAGTTATTATAATGTTTATGAAGAACCCTAAATCCAAGGGAAAAGCTGAAAGGGGAATGACCCAAAGTACAAGTCGTTTTTTGGTGGTGGTGGAAAAAAAAT
>NW_007198355.1:0-800 GCF_000164805.1 Carlito syrichta | reverse complement strand
CCCTCGCTCTAAAAAGTGACTTGTTTGGCCTTTCTGTGGACACAGAGTCAGTAATCATTTGTTGAGCCGCAGGCACCATGTGCTGAGCTCAGGGACGCACAGACACAGGAACATCGATTACCCTAAGACCTTCTGCATGAAAGGTCCTGGGATCCTCCACCTTACAACATGCCCAAACCCCTGGGCTTGGTACTTGCTCTGGGGTCTCCAAGCAGAGCAGCCCGTGGGTGGGCTCTGCTCTGCAGGGTCTCATCCCATCCCAGCTAGGCACATCCCCCCCAGCCTCCACCCTTCCAAACTTCACAGACCCCCTCTTTTCTGCCACAGGATAGGTGGCCCTGAGGTAGTATGTATGGCTTTCTATCCAATCACCTTTGTCCTCCACCCTGCTATAATTCCTTCTGTCTTTGTGTTAACTCAAATGAACATACCCACTTTTTTCTCATAAATATTTGAGGCATCTGCTGGTGAGGGGTGTATTTTGATAATAAACTCAAAAAAGGCAGTCGACGAGGATGCTACTTTTGTTTTCAGGACACATGTCCTCTCCTGTGTGTCTCATGACACCTGTTAAGTGACCAGCAGGGAAGGATGGAGGAAGAGCCCCTTGCCTCAGTTGTCCACATCCACACACCTCAAGGGTCAGTTTTTGGGCAAAACAATATTCCACTCACACAGTTCGTTTTAGAAAATGTCACGTTTTCTCTGCTGCATTGTTCCCTGAATGTTTGATGCGTTGACACCACATTCTGATGGCATTGCCTTCCATGAGTCTTAGTGATGTTGGGATGGAATGAGGA
>NW_007198354.1:0-666 GCF_000164805.1 Carlito syrichta | reverse complement strand
AATACACAGAAAATAAGCTAAAAAAGACGGAACATAACCTGCAAGAGATGAGTGACTACCTCAAGAGGCCTAACCTAAGAATAATCGGACTCCCTGAGGTAGAAAGAGAAACAGAGACCACATTGGAACAAACTTTCCACGAGATCATTCAAGAAAATTTCCCTCATCTAATCAGTGATACAAAAATTCAAACACAAGAGATTCAGAGAACCCCCGCAAGACAACAAATGAGAAGACCAACTCCTAGACACATAATAATTCGCCTAAATAAAGTAGGCACAAAAGAAAAAATCCTAAAGGCAGCAAGAGAAAAAGGCCAGATCACCCACCATGGAAGACCAATCAGAATAGCAGCAGATTTATCTGCAGAAACCCTGCAGGCTAGGAGAGCTTGGAGCCCTATCTTCAAAGTCCTAAAGGATAAACAATTTCAACCAAGAATAACCTACCCAGCCAAGCTAAGCTTCATCAGTGAGGGAGAATTAAAATCTTTCCCAGATATCCAATCCCTAAGAACTTATGCAGCCACAAAACCATCTCTACATGAAACACTTAAGAAAGTACTAAACACAGAAGAAAAGGAAAAAAGAACAACGTTCTTCACAAGAGTCCAGGGGAAAGAATAAAATATACACGAACCAACCCCAAAAGCAAAAGAAAGACGAA
>NW_007198353.1:0-657 GCF_000164805.1 Carlito syrichta | reverse complement strand
TAAAGGATAATCAATTTCAATCCAAGAATAACCTACCCAGCCAAGCTAAGCTTCATCAGTGAGGGAGAATTAAAATCTTTCCCAGATATCCAATCCCTAAGAACTTATGCAGCCACAAAACCATCTCTCCATGAAACACTCAAGAAAGTACTAAACACAGAAGAAAAGGAAAAAAGAACAACGTTCTTCACAAGAGTCCAGGGAAAAGAATAAAATATACACGAACCAACCCCAAAAGCAAAAGAAAGCCAAAAAAAAAAAAAAACAAAAAAAAACAAAAAACAAAAAAAAAAAAAAAAAAAAGAAAAAACCAAGTGGAAGAACAATAACTCAATAAGAACTCCATGATAGGGATGAACTCTCACATTTCAATAATTAGTCTGAATGTGAATGGACTAAACGCACCACTGAAAAGACATAGAATGACAAAATGGATAAAATATCACCAGGCAACAATATACTGCCTTCAAGAGACCCATCTCACTAGAAAGGACATACACAGACTCAAAGTAAGAGGATGGGAAACAAATTTTCAGGCGAATGGAACACAAAAGAAAGGAGGAGTCGCGATCCTAATTTCAGACAAAATACCATTTAAGCTATCAAAAATTAAAAAAGATACAGAGGGCCACTACATAATGATAAAAGGTTCACTCG
>NW_007198352.1:0-737 GCF_000164805.1 Carlito syrichta | reverse complement strand
CCCTGTAGTTCTCTCTCTTTGTTGGATCTTTACCTGGCTTGGGTATCATTGTGATGTTGGCTTCGTAAAATGATTTGGGGAGAGTTCCATCTTTTTCAATCGCCTGGAATACCTTCAGTAGGATTGGTATCAGCTCCTCCTTAAATGTCTTGTAGAATTCTGCTGGAAAGCCATCTGGACCAGGGCTTTTTTTTGTAGGAAGTTTTCTTATTACATGGTCGATTTCCTTGATTGCTATTGGTTTATTTAGGGTCTCAATTTCTTCTTGTTCCAACCTAGGTAGGTTGTGTGATGTCAGAAAGTCTTCCATTTCCTTCTGGTTTTCAAGTTTGTTTCCATACAAGTGTACGTAGTAGTTTCTAATGATCTTTTGTATTTCTTCAGGGTCGGATGTGACTTCATCTTTTGTGTTTCTGATTATGCTTATTTGGTTTTTTTCTCGTTTTTTCTTGGTCAGTCTAGCTAGGGGACCATCAATCTTGTTTACCCTTTCTAAGAACCAGCTTTTTGTCTCACTGATTTTTTGTATTATCTTTTTGTCTTCTATGTCCTGGATTTGGGCTCTTATTTTGGTGATCTGGATTCTTCTGCTGAAATTAGGGTTTTCGTGGTCTTGCTTTTCCAGCTTCTTTAGGTGGCTTGTTAGGTTGTCAATTTCTGTTCCTTCCATTTTCCTCATGTGTGTTTGTAGGGATATAAATCCCCCTCTTATTACAGCTCTTAAGGCATCCCAGAGA
>NW_007198351.1:0-813 GCF_000164805.1 Carlito syrichta | reverse complement strand
GTATAAAGATGGATTTTCTTTCTTTCTTCAAGGAAAATGAGGATTTCATATCTGCTTCAGTCAATTGCTTCTACATAAATTGTAGGGCCTGGGATTTAAAGCCAAAACAAATTAGAGGCTTGTGCAATTACTGACATATTTGGGACATACCAGAAAAAAGTTCAGAAAAAGATACAGTTCAGAATTAGAAATTTCATATGTGATCTTATTCAATTTTTATGTGTTTGACATTATTACTTATTACTTTTTAAAGATATATAAAATGGGCCGGGTTCCGTGGCTCAGCCTGTAATCCTAGCGCTTTGAGAGGCTGAGGTGAGTGGATTGCCAGAGCCCGCGGGTTCAAGACCCACCCAGGCAACTTGACAAGACCCCGTTTCTACAATAAATCAAAAATTAGCTGGGCGTGGTAGCACATGCCTGTAGTTCCAGTTACTTGGAAGGCTGAGGTGGAAGGATTGCCAGGCCTAGTAGGTCAAGGCTGCGGTGGCTAGGAGCGTGCCACTGCACTCCAGTCTGGGTGACAGAGTGAGACTCCAACTGAAAAAAAAGTATTCCTATAGGCATTTTATATGGAGATGGTTATTTAAGACAGATAGATTTGGCCTGGCATGGTGGCTCACACATATAATCCCAGAGCTTTGGGAGGCTGGGCAGGAGAATCATTTGAGTCTAGGAGTTCAAAATCAGCCTGGACTAAATAGCAAGACCTATGTTTGCATTTTCTACAAAAAATTTAAAAAATTAGCTGGGTGTGGTGGTGCATGCCTATAGTTCTAGTTACTCCAGAGGCTAGGTCAGGAGCAGCCCTTG
>NW_007198350.1:0-860 GCF_000164805.1 Carlito syrichta | reverse complement strand
TTGGACTTGAGCATACCCGCTCTCCCACACTGACCTGCCCCCCATGGGGCTGCGTCCCCTTTATTCCCCTGCCCTCTCTCTCCTTGCTAGTTGTGTCGACATTAGTTCTTCTCTTTGTGCTGGAGTGCCCAATGCTTAGGGCCCACTCAAGAGTGAGATACCCCTTCACTCTGGCCATGATGGCAATCGCTAAAATGTCAAACAAATAACAAGTGGCGTCAGGATACTCTTTTTAGCATGCACCTATTTTTAAAAATAAACTTTTTAAAATTTTGAAATAATTCTATGCACTCAGGAAGTTAGAAAAAAAAGTTAGATGCACTTCAACATCCTGATAAACCTATCTTAAACTGGAATTAACTTATACTTTATTTTAAAAAATCAGTGCATGCCTATAGACCAAATAATAGAATTGTCAAACTATTAGAAATTTTCTAAATCAGAATTAAAACAAATACCAAGGAAAAATAGATATGCCCTTCTAAACTGTGTGTAATTGGATTCAGAGAAAACTTTCTAATTATATTTGCGTTCATTTTTATGCTACTTCACAATCACCCCAAGTTACTAGGTAACAAAATTATTATGGAACTGGCTCAGAATTTTCTGTATAGTAATCAGTCTCCATGACTGAAAACACAGAGAGAACGTCAATGAGGGAGAAAGGTTTTATTCTCCTGAATCTAGATAAAGCACATGAAAATTTGCTTCTGTCCACAGGAGATTCTTACTCCTTGTCAAAGGAACAATAGGCAGCATTTATAAAAATATGATCTTTGTGTACGTTGCTAGGTTACTTCATTTTCAGTCTTTTTCTTTACAATGCAAAATGATTTTTAAATACCAAGAGAGATAAGCAA
>NW_007198349.1:0-811 GCF_000164805.1 Carlito syrichta | reverse complement strand
AGAAAAGGGCTCCAGTCAGCCACAAACTACAGTGAGACACTGCCAGTTTTAAAATCTCCTTTTCGTTTTTCTGAGTTTCTCAAAGTGGGCAATTTAGTGCTGACCTTAAAATGTTTTTGCTGAGTGAAATAATTTCCCCCGAATTATGAACACACGTTCTGTTCTTGTTTCTTATTATTTTTTTTGAGTTGGAGTCTCACTCTTTCGCCCAGACTGGCGTGCAGTGTCCGCTTCTGGCCACCGCAGCCTCGACCTGCTGGACTCCGACGATTCTTCCGCCTCAACCTTCCGAGTAGCCGGAATTACAGGTGCGCGCTACCACGCCCGGCTAATTTTTTGATTTATTGTAGAGATGAGGTCTCGCCTGCCCAGGCAGGTCTCGAACCCGTGGGCTCAGGCAATCCACTCACCTCAGCCTCCCAAAGGCAAGGGATTACAGGCTAAGCCACCGAGCCCTGCTTCTGCTCTTATTGATGGTGTGCTTCGTTGTACCCCTCCCTGTGTCATGTCTGACCCGGATTACAGCAGCTTGGCTGTGCATCTCTAGAGACACTTTGGGATTTCTTGTAAACAGACTCTTGAGAGTTTACCTGGGGAACGTCGCAATGCTGCCTAGTTACTCTGGTGCATATTCTGTGACACATTGCTGTATGAACCATCAAGACTGTCTGGCCCTGTCTTCCTAGCCCAGGCTGGTCCCCTGGCCATGTGGTCATCTCCTTCCTCTCGCTCTCCATTATCCCTCTTTGGCCTGCAGTCCCCAACTCCCGTCCCCATCCAACCGCTTCCTGTCCTCTGTATCTCATCACCA
>NW_007198348.1:0-795 GCF_000164805.1 Carlito syrichta | reverse complement strand
TTGCAATCATATAACCTAAAGTTTTTAATGGAGGAAAGCATACCAAAATCATAATAAAAATTGTTCTTTTTATGCTTACTATCTGACTAAAGAAACGAAATTTCTGGCATTTAGCTGAAGGTAAATATTAACTTAATTATCAAGGTATAGTATTTTAACCTCATTTTAGCCTATTTGCCTGTATTTCCAAAAAAGTAGCTTGTTTTACTTCTTTTATCGCAGTATAGGAGGTCATATCATGGTAAGCATGAATTTGGTTTTGAGAAAAATTTGGTTTCCTACATGCAACCATGTGAATGTACGTTATTCATATTTCGTCATTTTCTGATGACTCTCAAATATGTTTTTGAAACTCGTGGATGAACATTTGTACGGTTTTGAGAACGTAGCTCTGAAACTATGATGTCATAACTATTATAGTCCATCTCTTTTCTTTACATAGGGGATGATTTCTCTCAAATGTATTCCTAAGATTGCAGTTTCTATACTGTAGGCTGTTAGCACATGAACAGCTAACCCCACAGTGTTTCACAATTGTAAAGCCTAACTCACACTTCTAACAGTATAAACATACGCAATGCCTCTTTCTTCATGATTTTTCCAACATTATTCCCGTTCCATTTTTCAATGTTTTTTAAAATTTTATTTTGTGGCTTGATTGTTAGAGTCAGAGTCTAACTCTGTCGCACAGAGTAGACGGTCACAGACACTGCAGCCTCCAACTCCTGGGCTCGGGCGACTCTTCCAGCTCAGCCTTCCAAGTGTCTGGAACTTTGTTGAGCTCAGGGAGAAACG
>NW_007198347.1:0-1513 GCF_000164805.1 Carlito syrichta | reverse complement strand
GATGATTTCTCTCAAATGTATTCCTAAGATTGCAGTTTCTATACTGTAGGCTGTTAGCACATGAACAGCTAACCCCACAGTGTTTCACAATTGTAAAGCCTAACTCACACTTCTAACAGTATAAACATGCGCAATGCCTCTTTCTTCATGATTTTTCCAACATTATTCACGTTCCATTTTTCAATGTTTTTTAAAATTTTATTTTGTGGCTTGATTGTTAGAGTCAGAGTCTAACTCTGTCGCACAGAGTAGACGGTCACAGACACTGCAGCCTCCAACTCCTGGGCTCGGGCCACTCTTCCAGCTCAGCCTTCCAAGTGTTTGGAACTTTGTTGAGCTCAGGGAGAAACGAACTGAACGTGCACCACAGGGAGGAGAGTTTGATGGCACCTTTTTTTCCAAGTTGATGGGCGGGTGTCAGACAGGCCTGCTAGCGTCCTCTTGAGCCACAGCGCCATCGTGAGGAAATAGTTTCATAGATGAGTCGGACAGACCTTTGCCTGCCCTAGCCTTTGAGGAAGCAAGGGTTGAACAGAACTGGCAGAACCCAGAGCAAGATGCAGACATTTGGGGAATTTCTGAGGACTGAGGGATCGAGACTGAGTCAGCAGCTTCCAAGAGGTCTCAGCACAGACAGGAGGGGGAAAGGGTTTCAGTTTCCTCAGAGTTTGAGCAGTTCTAGAGCATACCATTTGCAGTCAAGATCAGGCCTTGTGGTATTTACCATAGAAACAGGGTACGAGGAGTTGTAGGCATCTGGTTTCTTTTTTTGTGTGAATTCTCACTCTTGTCGCCCAGGCTAGAGTGCAGTGAGGTGCTCATGGGCATCGCAGACTCCAACTGGTGGACTCAGGCTATGCCCCCGACTCACCCTTCCTTGTAGCTGGAAGGTATTTGAGATGCACGCCACCGTGTCGGGCTCACAGGTTAACTGACAAATCATTCCAAGTTGTGCCTGAAAATGATAAGACCCACGACTAGTTATCACCTGGAGAACTGGCCATATACATGACCTGGCTCTATCCTCTTCCTGAGGCCTTTACGCCTGGATTGGCCTCCTTCTCTCCCAGCTAGGTTCTAGTAGTCTGAATTCAGTTTTCCATCTACGACTGAAAAGTCTTTTGGCTAAAGCCAAGTAGCTCTTAAGCTGATGCTAAAGCATCAGAAAACAGTCTTCTTTATCCTCCTACAGCATACTCATAACTGGGACCTGTGATTGGTCAAGTTTTTCTTCCACAGCCACTGGATGCTAGAGTCCAGCATCTTAACTTTAGAAGCAAAGGCATAATGGGCAATCTACTCTTTGTTTCTGTCCCTGTCCTCTCTTCTACTCCCCTGAATGGCTGCAGACTTGATTTGGTCAGAATATACCTTGTCATGTGTTCCCTTTTCTTCAATTCACTACTATCTTTTCTCTTTTGAACCAAAATTGAGCTGGGTGCTATGAGGCAACACAGTCCCACTGACTGCTTCAGTTCCTCTGAATAACAACATGAGGAAGCTTCCACAGGAG
>NW_007198346.1:0-766 GCF_000164805.1 Carlito syrichta | reverse complement strand
CAGTGACCACGCCCCCTCTCTTCCTTAGCCTGGTTCTCCTTCATAAATTCTGAAGGAGCTCATTCTAATCCACCTGTAAAGAAAGGTAAAAATGTCTCTTACATGCTACTTAGCCTTTTTCTAACTCAGTGCAAGTTAATGCCAGTCTTAGAAAAAAATAATTTTGTAATCTTTCTCTGGCAACTAAGGAAATGAATAGGCTGTTCTTGTTTTCAAATGCTAAAAGCCAGGTTAATTGAGAGTAACTCTGTTTCTAAAGGTTTAGGCCTTGCCTAAGATCGTAATCAACTGCTTGTCCCTAAAAACTGTTGAGAAGTCTCTTAGAGTCATATAATGTATGTAAGTCCCTACTTTATATTGTAATGCTAGATAAAACTACTAATTGTTTTTATGACTATGCCTAACTAGCACACCTCTTACAAGACTGGTAAAGCTTTAAATGCTAAATACTTTGCAGGACTTAATAAGGCATGGAAACTGGCCATTCCCATCTGATTAAGCCACCTTGTAAGCACGGTACTTCACCTAAGGGACAGGTCAAGTACTAGACACTCTGTGGAGCATACAGTGAGACATAATCACTCTCATTTGATTGTCCACATCTTACAACTAAGGCTACTGTTTAATAATTCATGAGTATTTTTGACAATTTTGCCTGTTCATAATTCGGAATAAGTAGAAACAGATCATTTTACATCTACATGGTCTGTTCACTCTAAAAAGTTTTGTACCAGGCCATTTTTGTAGACATCATTGGAAAGTCGTG
>NW_007198345.1:0-774 GCF_000164805.1 Carlito syrichta | reverse complement strand
GGGAGAGGACCCTCCCAATCTTGCTGTTTCTCTGTCTCTTTCTTTTCTCATTCTCTCCCCAACTCAGACCCTGATCAGCAGAGGCTGGACCTCCATATCTGAGCACAGGCTGGTATTTTTGTACAAAAATGTGATAGAGCAGTGTGAAAAGTGTGTCCTGGACTTAATTCATAGCAGCTAGGAATTAAACTATTCAGGAAAGTGGAAGAGAACAGTGGCCAACAATGACCCTAGAAAAGGTAGCCTGATAGATTGTAAATATCTTTTTATTGGAAAATTTCGTATTTATCCTCTATGTGATGCAGAGCCATGGAAGAGGTGACATGATCAAATTTGAGTTTTTATGAATCAAGCAAAGGATGGATTACGTGATGAAATACTATAGCAAAAAAATTAGGGAGTAGAGCTTAATCAGGTGAGTTAATGGAACACTATTTGGTCTTGACTAGTGGCATTGGGAATACAGCAGAGAGGGATAGCATAAACCATTAGAGTTAAAGCTACAGATATTTGCATGCTACAGTAATGGCATATATTTTGCCTTCTGCTATATATAAATGCTCAGGTAGATACGATAATTACTCCCAAAATCAAAACAGTAACTTTTGAAGAAACCTAATGTGTAAGTTTGTTAAGGGAATGTCAACATTCTAAAAAAAATACATGGGTTTCTAGGAATCTTGTATTTGTTTTTTTCAAAGTGTATCACTTTGTTGGTAAGCTATTTCCATTTCTAGAGTGCCTTGAAGGAAACTTTAAAAATCAGTGGATCCT
>NW_007198344.1:0-1091 GCF_000164805.1 Carlito syrichta | reverse complement strand
GAGGACCCTCCCCAATCTGCTGTTTCTCTGTCTCTTTCTTTCTCATTCTCTCCCCAACTCAGACCCTGATCAGCAGAGGCTGGACCTCCATATCTGAGCACAGGCTGGTATTTTTGTACAAAAATGTGATAGAGCAGTGTGAAAAGTGTGTCCTGGACTTAATTCATAGCAGCTAGGAATTAAACTATCCAGGAAAGTGGAAGAGAACAGTGGCCAACAATGACCCTAGAAAAGGTAGCCTGATAGATTGTAAAGATCTTTTTATTGGAAAATTTCGTATTTATCCTCTATGTGATGCAGAGCCATGGAAGAGGTGACATGATCAAATTTGAGTTTTTATGAATCAAGCAAAGGATGGATTACGTGATGAAATACTATAGCAAAAAAATTAGGGAGTAGAGCTTAATCAGGTGAGTTAATGGAACACTATTTGGTCTTGGCTAGTGGCATTGGGAATACAGCAGAGAGGGATAGCATAAACCATTAGAGTTAAAGCTACAGATATTTGCATGCTACAGTAATGGCATATATTTTGCCTTCTGCTATATATAAATGCTCAGGTAGATATGATAATTACTCCCAAAATCAAAACAGTAACTTTTCAAGAAACCTAATGTGTAAGTTTGTTAAGGGAATGTCAACATTCTAAAAAAAATACATGGGTTTCTAGAAATCTTGTATTTGTTTTTTTCAAAGTGTATCACTTTGTTGGTAAGCTATTTCCATTTCTAGAGTGCCTTGAAGGAAACTTTAAAAATCAGTGGATCCTCTAACCATCTGAAAAGCTGTAGTATGCACACAGTATTTTAAAATGATTAAGCCTTACTTAATATTTTTGTCTGCAAGGCACAAGTCAATTCTAAGAAATTTTAGGACATATTGGCTTAAAGAACCCAATACATGGATTATATTGTGCCTCTGATGACTAAGTGTAAGAAAATTTGGACTCAGTCAATATCAAATTTATTTTTAACCTGATTAAGAGTTTCCTGCTGTGTGCAGGAAAGGATGATGTGCGTGGACGATTTGCTAACTTAGAAGATTTTATGCATATTTAAATATATGGGGTGAATAGTGAACAGTGATTTTAT
>NW_007198343.1:0-843 GCF_000164805.1 Carlito syrichta | reverse complement strand
CATGGTAGAATTTCAGTCCTTTTAAATTTGCTTATACTTGATTTGTGTCCAATTATGTGGTTGATCTTAGAATATGTTCCATGTGGTGATGAGTAGAATGTGTATTCTGTGGTCTTTGCATGGAGTGTTCTATAGGTATCAATTAAGTCCATTTGGTCCAGAGTCTCATTGAGGTTCCGGATCTCTTTGCTGATTTTTTTGTCCTGATGATCTGTCTAAGGTTGTGAGTGGTGTATTAAAGTCCCCAGTTATTATGGTGTTAGAGTCAATGTCTTTCTTTAGTTTTCCTAGAAGTTGCTTTATGAATGCCTATGTTGGGTGCATATATGTTTAGGATAGATATTTCTTGTTGATGGAATGAACCTTTTATCATTATGTAGTGGCCCTCTGTATCTTTTTTAATTTTTGATATCTTAAATGGTATTTTGTCTGAAATTAGGATCGCGACTCCTCCTTTCTTTTGTGTTCCATTCGCCTGAAAATTTGTTTCCCATCCTCTTACTTTGAGTCTGTGTATGTCCTTTCTAGTGAGATGGGTCTCTTGAAGGCAGTATATTGTTGCCTGGTGATATTTTATCCATTTTGTCATTCTATGTCTTTTCAGTGGTGCGTTTAGTCCATTCACATTCAGACTAATTATTGAAATGTGAGAGTTCGTCCCTATCATGGAGTTCTTATTGAGTTTTTGTTCTTCCACTTGGTTTTTTCTTTTTTCTTTTTCTTTTTCTTTTTTTTTGTCTTTCTTTTGCTTTTGGGGTTGGTTCGTGTACATTTTATTCTTTTCCCTGTACTCTTGTGAAGAACGTTGTTCTTTTTTCCTTTTCTTCTGTGTTTAGTACTTTG
>NW_007198342.1:0-779 GCF_000164805.1 Carlito syrichta | reverse complement strand
CAGGTACTTGGAAGGTGAGACGGAAGAATCACTGGATCCCAGCAGGTCGAGGCTGCAGTATCCGGGAGCGTGCCACTGCACTCCAGTCCGGGCAACAGAGTGAGAATCCAGCTCAAAAATAAATAAATAATTATAATAATTCAATAGAATGTTTTTAGTGGTAAATTATAAAAATCTACACAAATAATATTTTAAGAAAGAGAACTAATGGACAAATTATCGGGTAATAGCTGCATTCTGCTTAATTTTGAGCTTAAAAAGTCCTTTATCTGGTTGCTTAATGATGCCATCAGGTACCAAACTTCCTTTCATGGCTTTGCTCTTTAATTTTCTTCCCCTCAACTGAAGGCAGAATCTTTCTCTGGTTGTGGGTTTGCTGCCAGGAACAATCAAGGCTATTGGCATTCTCATTTATGCCTTTAGTAGGCAGAGAGGCTTTTCTCTCAATTATAGCCAAAAACTCTTGACCTTCACTCATATTAGATAAGTGTGGATTACATTTCTCTTCTGAACCAATTACTGTTTCTAAATTGGTTTTAGTTTCAACTGTTCAGTTCCATCTACATCCTGTGTTTTTTTCAATAATGATAGTCATTACATGTAACTGTAATCTCGTATGATTTTACTCCCATGATGCATAGCATGGCGTCTGCTGCTCAGTAGGTACTCACCAAAATTTAACAAATGAGTGACTGAGTAAAATGAATGAACACATGAATGAGTAGAAGCAAAAATAAATGTACATCATAAATAATGATGGGTGCCATGGTTTGAATGTT
>NW_007198341.1:0-811 GCF_000164805.1 Carlito syrichta | reverse complement strand
GCAGATGACTTTTGCTAACATGGTTAGCTCAACCTATTCATTGAAATAAATCTAGCAATTATAATTATTGCCTGTATGCAATTAAAATAAAATGCGGAATCCAAAATATATTTTCCTCTCTACTGTATTTACATAGTTGTACTGCCACCTTTCAATTTGATAATGTTTACAAAGCTTCATGTTGAATGTCCATTAATTTGCATACACGTATTTTCATGTTAGAATTTCAAGAATCAGGAGCTATTCCAGAATTAGGAGGAAAATACACATGCTTCCTTTTTACTCCCATAATTGGGTAAATTGCTGATAAGATGAACCAAATTCTGCACATATTCTTATAAAATGTGTCTTCCATGGTCAGTGCAAATTTCTAATAAATCTGATAAAACTACAGATTTACTAATAAGGGGTAGTCAGTGACAGGACCTGGGTCTGGATACTTTTATAGCTAAGTGCAAAACCATAAAACTTAAAATGCCCAAAGGTACAGTTTATTCATACAATTAGATGACCTAAATTTACACAGTCCTTATAAAAGGCTAATATTTTACTTAGATGAACCAAAGCATTTTAAAAATACTTTTTATCTACTTATTTGGGGCTGAACTATGTGAATCCAATCAGGTCCCTCAAATAAGAATCAAGCTAAGACACCTAGGACTGTCTCTGCCACAGAGGTCACAGGAGTTTACATATTTGTCATAGACTAAAAGCAGTGATGTACATAAACACTTATGGGCACACAGAAAATGTGTGCATAATAAACACACCCTGGCAGATAGCCAGAAAAACAATATGAATGCCAAAAGAG
>NW_007198340.1:0-751 GCF_000164805.1 Carlito syrichta | reverse complement strand
TTCTTTGCTCTTTAGTTCCTTTATTCAGTGGCAGTGGGAAGAACTTTACTTCTGATACTTGTTCAGCCTTCTATTCTTCTGTAATCAAGGCTCTGAATTTGTTCTATTTTGAAACAAGGAACTGATCTCTTGGGCAGTTTCCTCATCCTTTTCTGGTTAGTCTTTGTCCCATGACTGAATCAGGGTAGAGTTGGATGCCTGAGACTTGACTGACTGCATCATGATTACAGAACTAAATATTTTATAAAATGTAAAGGTATATGATACATTTTTGGCATCCTCAAGAGATAATTTGCAAATATTTGTAAGAAAAGTTCTATAATTTTTTTTTCAAAAATAATTTAGTTGTTTCAATTGTATAATTAATGTAAAACATATTTTAATATTTATAAATATACCTTTGTGTTTTCAACATGAGCTTCACATATGTGTTACTGAGATGAACTCCTGAAGCACCTGATGCAAATACTTAAACTTTATGAATTAAATCAAACTGCAGAAGAATACCTACAAAACCATACTCTGTTTTACCTTTCACTATTTTTACACATGTCTGGAAATACTCTGTATTCTACAAATAGAAATCATCTTTTTTTGACCCAATCTACTTGCTGGACACAATGAAGGACTAGCCATTAAAAAAAGTATCATTTTTCTGACACTACCAGAAAAAAGAGTTGCATATAACTTAACCGGCATTTTTTATCACCATTTCCAGGAAAATACAAATTAAAATCTATTTTCAGAGAAT
>NW_007198339.1:0-769 GCF_000164805.1 Carlito syrichta | reverse complement strand
GGAAATCTCACTCTGTCTCCGTGCTACAGATGAAGAACATAATGTAGGAGGGGCCATGATTCAAGTCTGTAATCAAAGATCATGGGATGACCATGGAGTCAGACAGGCCTGAACTAACATGCCAAGAATGTATGAGTTCTCATCATATTCATAAAGTATTATTACAGCTAATTCATTTCAAGTGTTAAGGTTTGGCTAGCAATTCTTTCTTTTTTGTTTTCTAATTATTGTGAGATTTTCAGAGTTTTTTGGTTTTTTGGGTTTTCTTTTTTTTTATTTTTATTTTAGTTTCAGGGTATACACATGCATTGGATGGATGGACAACACTATGTTTGTTTATTCACCTGTTGATGGACACTTTGGCTGCTTTCACCTTTTGGCGATTGTAACGGACACAGGAGTACAAATGTCTGTATGAGTACCTGCTTTCAGTTCCTTTGAGATAGATAACAGAAGTGGAATTACTGGGTCATATGTGAACTCCATGTTCAATCTACATAGATTAGTGGCCATATTGTTTTACACAGTGGCTGCATCATTTTACTATATTCTTCCTTATTTAGGTATAAATAATATGTGTTTCTGATACATCACATTTTGTTTATCTATTCGTCTCTTGATGGACACTCAGGCTGTTTCCAACTTTTCAGTATTGTGACTAATGGTCCCATAAATATTTATACTAGTTTGTGTTGGAATACCTGTTTTCTTTCGCAGTAAAACCAGTCTTTACTTAACATTGTCAATAGGTCCTTGGACACTGCTACTG
>NW_007198338.1:0-814 GCF_000164805.1 Carlito syrichta | reverse complement strand
TCTCTGTGCTACAGATGAAGAACATAATGTAGGAGGGCCATGATTCAAGTCTGTAATCAAAGATCATGGGATGACCATGGAGTCAGACAGGCCTGAACTAACATGCCAAGAATGTATGAGTTCTCATCATATTCATAAAGTATTATTACAGCTAATTCATTTCAAGTGTTAAGGTTTGGCTAGCAATTCTTTCTTTTTTGTTTTCTAATTATTGTGAGATTTTCAGAGTTTTTTGGTTTTTTGGGTTTTCTTTTTTTTTATTTTGATTTTAGTTTCAGGGTATACACATGCATTGGATGGATGGACAACACTATGTTTGTTTATTCACCTGTTGATGGACACTTTGGCTGCTTTCACCTTTTGGCGATTGTAACGGACACAGGAGTACAAATGTCTGTATGAGTACCTGCTTTCAGTTCCTTTGAGATAGATAACAGAAGTGGAATTACTGGGTCATATGTGAACTCCATGTTCAATCTACATAGATTAGTGGCCATATTGTTTTACACAGTGGCTGCATCATTTTACTATATTCTTCCTTATTTAAGTATAAATAATGTGTTTCTGATACATCACATTTTGTTTATCTATTCGTCTCTTGATGGACACTCAGGCTGTTTCCAACTTTTCAGTATTGTGACTAATGGTCCCATAAATATTTATACTAGTTTGTGTTGGAATACCTGTTTTCTTTCGCAGTAAAACCAGTCTTTACTTAACATTGTCAATAGGTCCTTGGACACTGCTACTTTAAGTGAAATGATTTATAATAAAAACAACTTTACCACAGGCTAATTGATATAAACAAGAGAAT
>NW_007198337.1:0-831 GCF_000164805.1 Carlito syrichta | reverse complement strand
TTTTTTTTTTTAGCTCCCACATATGAGTGAGAACATGCAATATTTTTCTTCTGTGCCTGGCTCATTTCACTTCAAGTTTTCTGTCATCTGTGTTCTCAATATCACTAATTATCAGAGAAATGCATATCAAAACTACTTTGAGATACCACCTCACCCCAGTTAAAATGGTTTTTATAAAAAATGTAACAATGGATGTTGGTGAGGATATGAAGAAAGGTGATCTTGCACACTGTGGGAGGAAATGTAAGATAGTACATTGGGGAATAGCATAGAGGTTCCTGAGAAAACTAAAATTATAGTTATGTATAATGTTATCTACTCCAATTATATATCCCAAGATTTTTGGTTTTCTGATTCTTTAATGTGTGTTACACTAGTTGAGTTATTGAACAACCCAGTATTGTTCTTCATAAACTCATTGCTGAATCAAACACTAGAATAATATTGTGTAAAGATGACTACAGTTCTTGAAACACATCCACATCTATTTTTATGAAAAACAACTTTGTAGTTTAAGCAATGGAACAATTGCAAAATATCAACTCAGATACATTAACAACAGCAACAAAAACAACAAAGACCTAACTCACAACCAGTAATGAAAACAAAGTTTGTGCTTACTAAACTCTGTCATATGTATGTTGTATTGATTTTCTACTGTTTTCTAATTATCTTCTTAGGAAGAATATATGAGGAGGGACCCCCTCCAAAAAAAATCAGAATTTATTTATTTTAAAAATCGTGTATTTATTCTTACATGTTTACACTTGTCACCTTCAAAGTACTCTCCCTTTGATGTAATATACCTATTAAGATACTTATCTGCTGCTC
>NW_007198336.1:0-778 GCF_000164805.1 Carlito syrichta | reverse complement strand
TAGCTGAATTAACGAGTTGGTTAATGAGTTAGATGACTGTTTTAACTAGTTGGTAAAGGAGAAAATGACTGACTTAAATAGTTGGTTAATGAGTTAGCTAGGTGACTTAACTTGTCTGATGAGTCGGCCAACTAGTTAGCTGGGTTAACACATTGGCTGCCTTCTCAGCCGCCCTGTTAGCTGGCTTAAAAATTTGGCCGACTAATCGGCCGACTATTTAGCTTGGGTAACTTGTTGGCTGAGGAGTTGGCCACATAGTTAGCTTGGTTAAGTAGTTGACTGGCTAGCTTGCTGACCTTATTATTCGACCTACTAGTTGGCCGAATAGTTAACTGATCTAACTAGTCACCTGAATATTTAGCTGACCTAAATTGTCAGCTTCCAAGTTGGCCCACTAGTTGGCCTATTGGTTAGCTGACTTAACTAGTTGGCCGGTTAGCAGGCCGATTGGTTAGCTGACTTAACTAGTCGGCCGGCATGGGATCTGACAAGTGAGCTTACTTAACTAGTTGGCCGGTGAGTGAGCCGACTGGTCAGCTGAATTAAGTATTTGACCAGCAAGTGAGCCAACGCATGCACTGCCGTAACGATTCTGCTGGCGAATGAGCTTACTGGTAAGCTGACTTAACTAGTTTGCTGGGGAGAAAGTCGAATACTTAGCTGACTTGGCCTGCAAGTGAGCTGACAAGCTAGATGACCTGTTGGCTGGCGAGCATGCCGAGTAGTTTGCATACCTGTTAGCAGACGAGTGAGCCAACTAGATAGCTGACCTGATGAA
>NW_007198335.1:0-859 GCF_000164805.1 Carlito syrichta | reverse complement strand
AGGACAGGGTCATTGGCTCCCTGGAGTGTACTCATCTCTCTAAGGCTGAAGGGATGATAACCGGCTCAGCCATAGCTTAACGAGGTTCATTTCACTTTTTTCACTTTCTTTACTTTTTTTTAATTGGTAAAGATTAGGGTCTCATTATGTTGTCCAAGCTGATTTTGAACTCCTGTCCTCAAATATTAATTTGATGCCTGCCTTGACCTCCCAAAGTGTTGGGATTAAAGGCATGGTCCACTGCATCCACCCCATTTATTTTCTTTTTTATCAGAGCACTTTCACACACTCTTTCACAGTGAATCCTGATCAAATCCTGGTGAGGAATTCTAATAGCTGTAAAGAGCAGCTCAGAGATATGGTAACGCCATGGTTCACAGGGCAGCCTCAACATCCCAGCCCTCTGAATAAATAGATGCTCCAAATCTGAGCATATCAGATGACCTGTTGTACATAAAAAGAAAGAAAACTGTTGGGAGCCAGCCTTGGAGGCCCGCCTGATTGACAAAGTCCAGGTGCGCTGAGGACCCCCGGCCACAAAGTGAGTCCGGGCAGCTGAGGCCCTTCTGTCTTCTGTCTTTGCTGTTGGTACAGCTGAAGAAATTCCGTGCAGTTGTGGAAGAAGAAAATGGCATGTTTATGTGAAGTACTCACAGCTAACCTGGAAATGTCATGGCTCATTTTTCCATTTCCCACTATGCCGCTTGACCTTTTCTAACATATGCAAGGGTTAAACTCTGAAGCACATCAAGAATTCTTTCTTTCACTTGGTTATAAGTTACTAGATATTGCTTAAGTAATAAATGATATAAGTATATCCACTCCTTATTTGATTTAGAATTATGTAGTTTAGTGTTTA
>NW_007198334.1:0-865 GCF_000164805.1 Carlito syrichta | reverse complement strand
ACGTCAGGTGGCATAAGTAAGCTTTCATGAAGCGTCTGATAAGTGAACGAGTGGATCTCTATGTGATAAAAAAACAGCGTGATGGTTTATCTTCTGTATCAATATGACTGGACCTTGAGATGCTTAGATTCTAGTGTAACGTGATTTTCTGGTGCATTTGTGAGGATATATCCGGAAAACACTGGTATGTGTCTTAGTGACTGAACAAGCAGATGCTTCTCCATAACGAGGGTGGGTGGGATTCAGTCCACTGATGGCTTGAAGGTACAAAATAAGAGGAGGGAGAATTTTATCTCTCCACTTCACTGCTTCAGCTGGAACATTGATCCCTCTTGTTCTTGCCCCGGGGTTGACCTCACGGCTCTCCTGTTCCTTGAGCCTCTGGACTCAGCCTGAGCCTCACTACTGACTTTTCTGGGCCTCCAGGTCGCAAAGAGCACATCCTTGGATGCTCAGCCTTCGGCATCCCAGGAGCCGATTCTGATTCTTAGAAAAACCGTGGTGAACACAGACAGCGTGTGTGCATAAGGTATCTTCACACTGTGTACGATACCTCTTTACATCATGTTTGTCATCGAAAGGACAAAAGGCCAGCCATGGCAGCCCAATCCTGGCATCCCAGCACTTTGGGAGGCCGAGGCAAGAGGACTGCCTGAGCCCAGGGGTTCGAGGCCAGCCCGGGCTACTTGGTGTGACCTCATCTTTAAATTAAGAAAACATCAATAAATTAAAAAAAAAATAAACCTAGCACAGTGATGCATGCTTGTAGTTCCATCTATTTGGAAGGCTGAGGCGAAAGGATCACTTGAGCCCAACAGGTTGAGGCTATGTTGGCTGTGAGCTTGCCACTGCACTCTAGCCTGGG